>NW_010306810.1:375-2821 GCF_000700745.2 Antrostomus carolinensis | reverse complement strand
GTGGTCACATCCTGCCCGCGGTGTGGGATTGAGGACACCTGCAGAGGGCAGGTACGGACACACGGACACATGGACACACGGACACACGGACACACGGATGCACAGGCGTATGGATGGGGGGATGTACGGATCCAGGCACGTGGGTACAGGGGTGGATGGACACATGGATTGTTGGACACACGGGGTCGTGGGTGCACAAGTGTGTGGACACACGGACAGATGGTTGCACGGACACACGGATGCGTGGACACAGGGATGCAGGGATGTAGAGTTGCAGGGATGTCTGGATACATGGATGCACCGATGCAAGGACAGACGGACACGTGGATGCACAAGCCTATGGATTCATGGATCCATGGGTACAGGCACATGGGCACACAGATGGATGGACATACAGAGGGATGGACTGACACACGGACACATGGGTGCATGGATATGTGGATGGAGGGATGTATGGACACATGGATGTACTGATGCAAGGACAGACGGACACATGGGCACTGGGATGCACAAGCATATGGCTGCATGGACATGTGGGTGCACCAACACAGGGGCACATGGATACATGGATATACGGATGCAAGGACACACGGACACATGGATGCACAAGAATATGGATGCATGGATACAGGCACGTGGGCACACAGATGGACAGACAGACGGATGCTCGGTCACACAAGCACATGGGGTCACAGGTGAACAAGTGTGTGAACATGTGGACATAGGGATGGACTGACACACGGACACATGGATGCATGGACATAGGGATGCAGGGATGTGTGGATACATGGATGTACCGATGCAAGGACAGACGGACACATGGGCACCAGGATGCACAAGCATATGGATGCATGGACATGTGGGTGCACCAACGCACGGGCACATGGACGCATGGACACATGGACATAGGGATGCAGGGATGTAGGGATGCAAGGCCAGATGGATACATGGACATACAGATGCACTGACAGACACACGGACACGTGGATATACAGGTGCAGGGGTGTGTGGATACACGGACATGGGGATGCAGGGACAGATGGATGTGTGGATGCGCTGATGGGAAGACATACAGACACGTGGGTACGTGAGTACACAGACACACAGACACACGGACACATGGACACACGGACACAGGGACACACAGACACACGGACACACAGACACACAGACACAGGGACACAGGGACACAGGGACACAGGGACACAGGGACACACAGACACACGGACACACAGACACACAGACACAGGGACACATGGACACAGGGACACACAGACACAGGGACACACAGACACACGGACACACAGACACACAGACACAGGGACACACAGACACAGGGACACACAGACACAGGGACACACAGACACAGGGACACACAGACACAGGGACACACAGACACAGGGACACACAGACACAGGGACACACAGACACAGGGACACACAGACACAGGGACACACAGACACAGGGACACACAGACACAGGGACACACAGACACAGGGACACACAGACACAGGGACACACAGACACAGGGACACACAGACACAGGGACACACAGACACAGGGACACACAGACACAGGGACACACAGACACAGGGACACACAGACACAGGGACACACAGACACAGGGACACACAGACACAGGGACACACAGACACAGGGACACACAGACACAGGGACACACAGACACAGGGACACACAGACACAGGGACACACAGACACAGGGACACACAGACACAGGGACACACAGACACAGGGACACACAGACACAGGGACACACAGACACAGGGACACACAGACACAGGGACACACAGACACAGGGACACACAGACACAGGGACACACAGACACAGGGACACACAGACACAGGGACACACGGACACAGAGCGGCAGACACACAGCCTCACTGAGCCATTCCAGGCACTCGGCCACAGGCCCAGAGCCACGCGTGGGCCAGCGCAGTGGCGGGAGCAGAGCCCTCCCTTGGTGGCACGGGGCCAGCTCCTGCCCTGCCCGCTGCACCCACGCAGGATCGGGCCCGGGCACCCCGGTGGGAGCACCCTGACCTCCCCGGGCACCTGCTGTCCTGCCCGTGCCCCACCGACAGCTCTGCCCAACTGCTGCGGGGTCAGCGGGGCCCCGACCGGCAGCGCTGTGGGCAGCACTGTTGGGTGGGGAAACTGAGGCAGGGTAGTGGGTGGGGGTCCCTGGGGTCTGGAGCTGAGCCTTGGGGACAATAAACAGCCCAAGAGGGAGGGCTCCTGTCACCCATGATGTGGCTGAACCCCAACCCTGCTGCCCCCCAACATCTGGGGCAATACATAGTTATTCTGGGGTGACCTTGGGGACCACTCCCAGCCAGGGGGACCCTTCCCTGCTGCGGGGGACCCCATCCACCTTGGGGACACTCCCTGCCATGGGGACCACATCTACTTGGGGACACTCCTTGG
>NW_010306810.1:0-262 GCF_000700745.2 Antrostomus carolinensis | reverse complement strand
TGGGGGCCCCCCACCCCCCTGGGAGACACCCCCCGCCATGGGGGACCCTCCTGGCCATGGTGACCTCACCCAACCATGGGGACAACTTCCTGCACTGGGACAATGGTTATCTTGGGGACACTCCCTGCCAGGGGGGACCCCATCCACCTCGGGGACCCTTCCCTGCCATGGGTGACCCCATTAATCCTGGGGACCCTCCTGGCCATGGGGACCTCACCCAACCATGGGGACAAGTTCCTGCACGGGGACCTTGGCTGTCTTG
>NW_010306809.1:0-21658 GCF_000700745.2 Antrostomus carolinensis | reverse complement strand
AGTTCTGGGTTTTGCTAACTACTCCACTTCCCCCCACCCCCAAGTCCTTTGCACTCACAAACACGGTGTCCTTGTACCTTATCAACATTCTTCTCATAACAAATCCCTCACTGAAACCAAAACACAGTGCTTCCTAGCTATGAAAAAGAAATTAATTCCATCCTAGCAAAACCAGGACAACATCAACTGAAGCTACACGGACTTGATGCCTTTGGCCTAGGTATAGGGTACCACACAGCTTTCCCTCTTGTTGTCATGCAGCTGGAGACATCACCTGTACCCAAAGCATCTGTAACTATCTTCTGGACATTAGTAGGGTTTAGCCTGATGTCTGCAGCTCGCTGGGGAGACGTGGGATAACTCCAAGTGGTCCAAGGAAGGTGACTATGCAAGCTTTTGTCAGTAGATTTAGAATTACTACACAGTAGTCCACAGCTCAAAAATATATTAAAAAAATAAAGTATTTCCTACTAGGAGATAAAAAATTTCATTGGGTCATATTATGCTACAGGTGTGTTTGTCTTTTCTGTGTGCTTGCCTGAGTCAATAGTGGAAGTCCTTCAAGACTTGCACCTAGGAAGAATAGAGTTTGTGTTCAACATGCAAGTATCACCACTCTGATAAACACAGTCAAACCACACTGATCCAACAGTAGCATAACCTTATTATATGCCATTACCTTTATTAATAATAAATGGTTTTGTTATTTAATAAGAATGGTTTTTTTCTGAAATATTGCTATAAGCTAATTAGCATTCTGTTTTTATCCTGCTCTCTTATTATTCCTTGGTAGCTCTATTGATTTCAGTAGTTCCTCTGATTATTCAGTACTGTAGAATCAGATTCATCCTCTGAGTCATTATTGAGCTAAATCTCTCAGTTAGCCAGATCCTGAATCACTGTTCAGGTTGAAACCTCTGGGAATATTGCCATAGTAAGGCAATATAAACTCTGAGTAGGTTTTTAATGGCTGTTCAATGACTGTAGCTGTTTAAAGTAGGTAAGAAATTTGGAGCTAAACTAAATTCCGTTAATGTGCTACTGTTCTCATTTTATAATGCAGGGCCATATTTTGCAATATTAACTGACGTTTATTAGCACTTGTGCTAGGTGACTAGCAGGTGCTGCTAAGAGTGAATAAATCGTGCAAGTAATTCACGTGAAGACAGCTTGCTCAAGTGTGGATAGAAGTCCATGGGGTTGAAGAATCAAGTCCTTAAATAGCAATGCCAGGCTTTTCAGTCTTCTTATCTCTCTATTTCTTTATGAAGCATTAAAAGAGATTGCTTTGTGGGACTTGTGTTCTTGAACTATTCCAAACGTCTAACAAATTTTTGATAGTCAAATTCAGCAGAGGGTTTTGTAATCACTAACTTTCTTGATATGTCTGTAGCTATTGAAATGGATCCCCTGTGTCAAGGTTGGCTGTCCATCTTCCTCCTATCATAAAACTCACAGATTAGTTGGGCAGAATTTGTAACTTTTACTTTAAAGGAAAGATGAAGTGGAAGCTACTTGAGCAGGTTTTAATAGAGTAATATTCAACAGATAATGAAAGCCTTGATTTGTCTCACTGCGTTGCACAGATAAGCAAATTGCATTTCCAGCCATAGCAACCTGTTAAGTGGCAGGGAGAAAAAAAAAGACAGAAAGAAAAAAAAAATTACTACAGGATTTTACTATAAGGAGCCCTACTGCATCCAGTCAATTGGGCAACATGAATTGTGTCTTGCCTAGGTCCTTAGCGATTGAAAAGATATCATAGGACCTTGCAATGAACGTTTACCCACAGCAATGAGCCACAGTGCCAAATACTCAGAAGACTTTTGCCAGGAAAAGTTTCTACAGATTTAGTGCCTCTAGCTAACAAGCTTTCATGGAGAGCTGACAACAGGCTCTGGATTTATGTTTATGCCAGGTGATGGAAAAATACATTCTTATTATGCATTAGTGGCGTACAGCAGCGTGCCACCGCAGACAGGTTTTCTGGATGCATTTGTTCTTTGGAGTGAGTGTTAGAAACAGGAATATCTGACAATATGATCTCTAAGTAATATTTCTAGTTTCATAATTCAGTCCCCATTTTCATTATTACATCTGGGCACCCTGACAGACCACAGATTGGCCTGTGTTGATGAAATGTCTGCATGTCAGTCTAGCCAGGATGGTCCAAGGGGGTTTTACTGTGGCTGCAACTGACTCACACCACCAAAGGAGGAAACCTGCTAATTGTCAGGAGCTAGTGTGAGGATTAATCATTAATGTTTTTGAAAGCAAATAGCTAAGGGTTGCTAAGGATGGTGCACAGGGGAGAAAAAGCCAGAAGCACAGAGAAGGGAAATTTCTGAAAAGAGCAGAAGGAGGATGTGCAGGCAACTCACAGTGTTGTTCTGCTGTGTTTGTCCAAAAAGATTCACAGCATCGTTTATGATTTGCAGCACTTACTGCAAAATAGGCTTCGCAATGCTGGTGTGCCCTCAGGACAGTATGGCAGTGTCTATAGTGTATGGTGTCCTTGCCTGCCTGCCTGCCTGCCGTGGTTGCTCTAGAGGGGGTGCCAGACCTCTGGGGAAGCTGCTCGTGGCTACTGGTGGAGACACAGGGTCCATGTGAGATCCAAGGGACAGCCCTTCTCCATGGCTTTTTGCACCTCAAGTGGGATTTGGATAGCTGAGGGTGCTCAGTGTGCCAGGATGTGAAGATGGCCTGGAGGAGCCCCTGGTTCCTCTGGACATTTCCAAATAGCTGGATTTTTTTCTTTTATTTGTGAATATCCACCTGTACTTCTCAGATGACACATCACACACTTGAGTGCATCCGTTTTGCTTCATTTGGTTTTTGTTTTTTTTTTCAACAAATACATTTGTATGAATGAGGAATATTTTAAACATTCATGATTTATTAGTTGTTACAGCCTGAGCTGATCTTTTACTGTTGGTAACACAACAAATTAGAAGAATCAATGGACCAGGAAAAAAAAACCTCAGAAGTATTAAACCAGCAGTTTTGATGTGGGCAAGTTGAGTAGCCTCAGAAAGTATCTTCTGTCTGTCAGCAGCTTGATACCATCCTAATATGATCTCAGTCGGGCTCCTTGGGGAGAGGTGTCCTAAAGATTGCCCTCAGGGAAACAATGGTGGGTATTGTCGGTAGCTGGGATGATGGATGAGGAGCCTGGGTTGGAGTGGTCAGGATTTGACCAGGCTGGCTGGCAGAGCTGCCTCTGATGTGCGCACGCTGGCTCTGCTGGATGCTGTTTGCTCCTTATCCCTGTGTCATTCCCTTAGGCATCTTTGACAGGTATCAGAGAGCATCCAATGGTGACATGTCTTATGCTGGAGCACAAGAGCTTGTGGTGTTATTACAGAGTCACCTTCAACTTACAGAAGCAAAGGTGGACCGCAGCCCATTTGCCTTCAGATTTGGTGGGGTTTGCCTGTTTGCCAAACTTGGGCTTCACTCAGACCATGCAGCAACTCTTGAGAGATATGACGATAAGATGCGACCTTGTTGACCGTGCAGAACAAGTGAAAAGTCCAGTGGGGTTGTCCTCAGTGCCCAGCTTGAACCATTCCCCTGAAATGAGCTTCTCTCAAGGCCCTCAGCATCTGTATACAGGGAGGCAGAAAGCACTGGCCCAACCCTCGCCCGCTCTCTCAACACAATATTCTGCAGGAGCAAGGGGCTGCAAGGCTGCCTGAGTGGAAAACAACAAGCAATTAAACAGCCTGACTAAGGGGCAATTAGTGACACTTGCAGCCCACACCTTCCCTGTGCTTGAGGAGATGCAAATGTCTTGGCTGGGCTCCTTTCCTCAAGATGAGGGGCTACCATCTTCTTGTGGTTGCCGAAGACATGGGAGATCATGGCCTGTGTCTGTTTGGCTCTATGGCTGCATAATGCAGCTGCCATTGGGTTGGATTTTTGGATTGAGGATTTGATGTTTCAAACATGCTCTCTAAAGCATGGCCTCGAAAATGCCATGAAAGTAATATTTTATTCTTCATAAGCTTGTTGCCCATCAGTAACAGAGGAGCTTGTGTGTTTTGAGTAAGAATAAAGGGTCACTGGGGTGAACGTTGCAACTCAGGTTTTCTTGAGGGTCTCTTGGACAATGGCACGAACACCTTGAGAACAGCTGTTGCCTGCATACAGGGACTGTGGGATCAGGCTGAGCCTGGAGTTTGAGCTCAAACCAATTTTTTTTTTTTTTTTCCTACAAAAGATTGATGAATTGTTTAGTGACCCTGCAAAATTACTTTTTTTTCCACCTGACTCAATTAGACAACTGTGAAAGAGGATTAATTGCACTGAAATCAATAGTGCTGCAGGGCTATTGCTGACATCAGCGCAAAATAATGTCAACACAGGAAAATGTAGATTGGATATAGTAATATAGAACAGTTTTATACTATTTGCATACACATAACTACTTTTACACTCATTTTCTACCTATTACCATGACTTAATGGAAGTCGGTGTAGATCTACACTACAGCAACTGAAAGAAAAATATGCGTATGTGTGAAAGATGGCATGGTGGTCTTCTAAAGCCATTCCTAAAAAACATGTCAGTGAAGGCCAATAGGAACAATGTGTTTTCCCTAACTGGGTAAAAATGCTTTCAAACTACACAATA
Source organism: Antrostomus carolinensis (assembly GCF_000700745.2). Lineage (NCBI taxonomy): Eukaryota > Metazoa > Chordata > Aves > Caprimulgiformes > Caprimulgidae > Antrostomus > Antrostomus carolinensis. The sequence continues at coordinate 17,020 of NW_010306809.1, read as the reverse complement.
ATAATCAATTTGAACGTGTGATTGTCAGTTCGAGATGATCTAGTAATTGATTTCAAAACAGATGGCAGCTGTCAAATAAGCATTTGTATTTATTTGATGTTTCAATGAGAACCCTTGGGGTTTTGCTGTCTCAGAAGTCTTTGTTTTCCCTTTTCCTAGACCCCCTTTCTGTTCTCTGATCTCTCTTCCTCTTATGTTCTTTTGATGCTTCCTACTGACAAATTCTTTTGAGCTTTCTTTCCTAATGTAAGCCATGGCCTTTATGTTAGGCTTTAATTTCATTTTGTTTAAAATGCCTTTTTATTAACAGTTTTAATAAAACAGCAAAATGTCTTCAGCACACCAAATACTTTGCCACATCAGCAATAAATAACATAGAAGGGGAAGTTCCCTCTGTCAGACAAAATCTTGCACAATTCTTTGTGTAAACATTAAAATAATTTTAAATTAATGGGTCTATATTGACAGAAAAGTAGATATGTTTGTACGTGCGTGTGCACGTATCTAGTCAGAGGAGAATCAAACTATTTATTTTCTGTCTTTGCCTTCTGTGGGCACAACATTAATAATATTGTTTTGATTTCCTCCTGAAGAAGAAAATGCAATGACTGGAACAATAAGAGATTTTTAATTGTATAAAATACATTGATTTATTTAACAGTTAAAACCTTGAAATGGCCTTTACCCATTACACCTCTTAAGATGCCAAGAGACAGAAAGCCTCTACTTTTCTAGATGCTCTTAAAAAAACCCCTTTCTGCTCAGTCTCCAAGGACACCTTCTCAGCTGTTATAAATTGAAGTTACTTTTTTGAAGTTAATGACACTGCAGTAGTATAACATGAGGGGCTTTGCCAAGCGTGGACACACCATTCAGACCTCCAGAAGATCTCTTGTTTATCTGCAGCATAGATCTAGGAGTGAGTCATTTTTTCTTGGAAGAGAAAAGGTTAGTTTCTTTCCAGTCACTGTAATATTATTCCTGGGACTTCTTTTTAGAAGATGTTAGCAGTTAAAGACTGAAAAGCTCTTAGGACCAGTCTTGCACTGACTTCCCTCCTCTGGAAGGGTTTTATGTGCCACCACCAGTTGGGCTGTGTTGGTATGATCATCATTGCGCTCCCAACAAGGGGTGGCAATGTGAACACATGGGCATGGGCACAGCTTGAGGATGGCTGTGGAGCAGTGGGATCCTGCTTGCACAGAGTAGAAGCATGTGGGCAGCCAAGGAAAGAGACTGATCAGGGTGGTATGTCCAGCTGTTTTTTATTGTACATGGGAACTGGAGTATTGATGCTTGTAGTGTGTATAGCCTTGTGGGTAAATTATACAGCTAATACAGTATAATATGCCTCTGTTGACTCCCATGACAGAAAAACAAATACATTTTTTCACTTGAAAACTATTTCCTTATTCCTTTTTCTCAGTTTTTCCTCCTGACTTTTTTTTTTTTTTTTTTTTTTTTTTTTTTTGTAATGATAGAAAGGGGTTGCACTGGTACCTGTCAGAGGATTGGTCTATCCAAGCATCCTTGTCTTCTTGTGCAGTTTTCTGCTTCTATTAACTCACACTTGCAAATTACAACTCATTTGTGGCGACTTTGGAAATTGGAAATAACCTCTAAGCTACCAATAGATTTCCCAGTCAGTCATTGATGAAGGCTTCATCCTTTACCTAAAAGCAAGCCAGAACTTTGCCATCTTCAGCGGAAAGGCATGATTCACAAATATGACTCAGGATGGACAAAGGATGCAGAAATAGTTAGATTTTTAGAAATGTGTGAAAACAAAACAAAACAAAACAAAACATGGCCATGGCATTTACATGTGCTTATTCGCACAGAGGAGCTCTTCCAGTCTAGAACTCTGCACAAGCCTTGGAAGTAGATTTGTCATGGAAATGTCTGTAGAAATACCACAATGGAAGACTATGTTTCACAACATTAAAACTATCTGTTTGGATTTCCAAACGTGGTCCATACAACAGGTTTAATTCAGAATCTGCAGGTTAACATTGAGGCTGCAGAAGATAAAACCCTGATACTTTTCACTGCATTGAGTCTATAAGGGAAGGCAGAGGTCTGGATGCACTTCAGTGGAATTGTTCAGTGCTTAGACAAAGGTGGACATGAAAATTAGAAGTGATTCTGTTGCCAAACCTCTGCTAAAAGTGCTATACAAGTATCAAAAGGAATACCAAAATCCACCTGTGAAGTCTCTGACAGGATTGGGGTGGATATTTTCCATGGAGGAAGGGGCCAGATCATTTTTTGAAATCCCTTCCAGCCCTTTTTTCCTATGATTGCTTGAGAAGTTTGTTACCCAAAGTAAGATACAAGTCTCTCATTTCATTGTTCTTACAAGTACTGCTGGCATTAACTCAAAGTTTGAAACAAGCAGACACTTCCTTTCCTTTTATACATGTGCTGGGCTAGTTTTGGATAACACACCTAGAAATGTCCATCCAATCTCTGATCTACTTTGCAGTCCATGCAGGGATTGTCCTTATGGTATCACGGCCAAATGCTACATCCAAACCCAGGTTCGTCACATCTTGTTTCTTGGCAGCTGAGAACCACAGAAGGGGACTTCTTTCTGCTCCCTTATGGTGAGCAGGAAAGCATCTATCAGGAAACATGCTCTTCTGAAGAGATGGCATTTCTACTGAGGGTAGCCTGATTCACTCTGGATGCTGTTCAGGTCTTTATACCAAAGACTTACATCTACATAATGCACTGAAGGCAGCAACCTTTAATTCAGCTCAGGGAAGATTCCTCTCATCACACCTCCGTTATTGCATCCAGTTTTGTTTTTTTTTCTCATCCAATGATGTTAAAGTCTCTAAAATGGATATATACCCAGTTATTAGTCAATATACTCCAACCTATGAATTCAAATGCTTCTCCTGAGGGTTTGTTAACTTAGAAGCCTTTTTGTTTTGAAATAATCATTTAATTGAGTCTTAGCTAGAAGAAAATACACGTACTGTAACACTCCTTGAGCATGAACATTTCACTGGATTACCAGCTGGCTAATACATATCCCCACCAAGGATTCACTACTTATAAGTGAAGGTCATCCAACTGTTTCAGAGTGGTTCAATATTGAATGGGGTAACGTGGAATAAGGGTTGATTTGCCTCAGACACTGTGCTTGACCCCAGCCACCAAGTCTGAGCAGGCAGTATCACAGTCCTTGTTAAGTTAAGGCAACTGCACCCTTCATTCTCACTATTTTTAGGGCTTGCACACCCCAGTGGGATGGCTGGTAAGCAAAGCTGTGGAAAAAGAAGAAGCACAGAGCCACCAGAAACTGACTGGGAGGAATCTCTGCAGCTCACTTACAGCATCCCTACATCATGGAGCACCCAGTGACTGCATGCTTTGAGGAAGAGAGCAAAAACTTTGAGCAATTATCACTTTATACTCTTAGCTAGGAGGTCATGAGATATATGTGGAGGGGGGCTTTGGTGTTTAAGGAGAACCTGGTTTCTTACATATGTGAAGTGAATTCTGAACTGAGTTTAGAAAGACCCAGGAGTATTGAATGCAACTGATTTTCCGAGCATGTGGTAAATGAAAGCGCAAAGAATAAAGTGTCGCCAAGAACAAATTGTCTGCAAATTGCATTTTATTTTCAGCTGAAACTTTCTGGAATTAATGCATTTTGTATTTCATAAGAATGTTCTCTAGTTTGTTAAAACTAACCGATCTCTCTAATAATGACAAGGTCCTGGCTTTGTTTCAAGGCAAAAGTTCACACAATTAAATCTCATTAATAGAAGACCTCAAAACCTGCACTAAAACCTTTCCTGGCATGTGACCTTCAGCAGAACTGCTTCATTAAGTCTGAGATCCTGGAGAAAATGTTTGCTGAATAAAGTCATTCCTAATTAATGTTAAAATGTCAAGGATTCATCTGCCATACATTTTTACTTCTTTTCCTTTATGCTCTTAATTATGTCTTTAATGAGCAACCAAAATAAAAGTCAAGAGTGGCATCTTTTACGTGTACACACAAGAGGTGGGACAATGCAGCAAACAACATTTGCCAGCCATGTGCTTTCCCATGTAATATTTGCAACTTTCTAGACATCTTTCTGAAACCTCACTTCAATGTTACCATTAAGTCTTGATTAATTAATTTTTTATTTGTAGAAGGCATAACTATCAAGGGTGATTTTCCCTTGCACCCTTTCTAATGTTACCTTGAGTTTTATCTCAAGCCATGTGCAAGTCTGGATTAACAAAGGTGTTCATTTGTTCTGTGATGAAAAGAATTGTCTATCTATTCTTGAAGGATTGCTCATCCAAGGTATTTGTAAAAGAAATAAAACAGTCTTTGGTGGGTTTCTAATCTTTAGACCAGAAAGACATTCTGGTTGGATTGAGCGTTCGTCATAGGGTGGTGTACAAAATGTGGTGGGTCTGAACTCTGAAAATTCTCGTCTTTTTTGCAATGACCAGTGATAACAGCAGATGTTGGAGCTGCTTGGACTTTTGCAGCAGGACTTCAGTGATGAAGGTTTAGAAACACTCTGCAGCCTCTTTAGTTCTTATTCTCACATTAAAGTAATGAGACTGTCTTCCTGCCTATCAATCTGTACAGCATATGCAAGTCCTTCTGCTATGGTTTAAATAGGAATGACTCATGATACTAAGCCCCTTAATGAAAATGGATCACATTATTGCCTTTCACAAAATGGGAGGTTTAAAAAGCCAAGTTAGTGTCTTCCAAATGTCAGCAATTGGAGACACTTTGGACAGAGTGAATTTTATAGCTTTTCCGTATATCTGAAGTAATCTCTGCAATGAGGGATAGTAAATGATAAGAAAAAGTATTAGAAACTAGAAGGTCTTTGAATTTGTGTTTAATGAGAATTAGGTTCTGCCAACCTTCAGAATAATTTCTTATGACGGCAGTCTTTTTTTCTCCTTACCTATTTTAGTTCTGACGTTTGTATTGGCATCTTTCCAAGTACCTTTTCAATAGCAACTACATTATTCAAATCACCAAAAAATCTGTAACCCCAAAATTCAATAGTAAAAAGGATCAGTCTCTGACCCTGGCTATTTATTGAAAGTTGCTTTGCAAAAGTGATTTAAAAAAATGAAATAGGGATAAAATCAAGATTAGGAAAACTTGGAAGAAGTTTTTCACTGTGAGGGTGGTCAGACGCTGGAACAGGTTGCCCAAGGAAGTTGTGGATACCCCCTCCCTGGAAGTGTTTAAGGCCAGGCTGGATGAGGCTTTGAGCAACCTGGTCTAGTGGAAGGTGTCCCTGCTGATGGCAGGGGGGTTGGAACTGGATGATCTTTAAGGTCCCTTCCAACCCAAACCATTCTGTGATTCTGTGATTCTATGATTATATCCAAGCCACAGACTCTAAAGCCTATTGTCTTGTAAAAGGTTACAAAGTTCTAGCATTGCAAAACCTATAGAAAATAGCTATTTTTGTTTATTCCCAACAGGCAACAGAGTTTAGGAAGATATAAATTGTAGCTGTAGCACTTGTAGCTAAGTACAAACACTGTTTGCATCCATTGATTGATGTGTCTGGTAGGACTTTGTGAACTCTTTATGGAGGAGAACTAAATCTCAGTCATTGCAGTTCTCCCTGAGTCCCAAGGGAGCCTCTGTGTTACAATTGGGCAGGGAGGAACCCCAGCTCTGCCAGCACGTGCATGTAGGTACGTTCATGTACCTGTGTACAGGAGTAGCAGGGCCTTTTATGCTGTCATGACTATGTGTACTCATATGAATAATTTGATGTTTCTTGAGCAAGATAATTATGCTTAATAACCTATATATTCAGAGTAATTGTTATCAGTTGTGTTCATTTGTGTCTATGGCATAATTTAATGAGTATTTTTAATTGATATTCCTGTGGCGTCTTCCCTGTACCATGATTAGACTGAGATTTTCATATCTATGCTGTTTCATTTATTGCTAACTAGTAATTTACATCTAATAGGCCTTTTTTTTCTGTTTTAATCTTTTTAATCTTTTTTCTTTCTTTCTTTTTTTTTTTTAATTAGAGGAGATCTTGAAGACTCATATTGCTCATTGGTGGTCTCCTGATGGCACCAGGTTAGCGTATGCAACAATTAATGCCTCCAGAGTCCCCACCATGGAGATCCCTGTATACACTGGCAGTCTTTACCCTACTGTTAAAACGTATCATTATCCAAAGGTAAGGGAAAATAAAACAAAACACTCCTGTTCTATCTTTTTTTTTTCCAGTATGCTCAGATAGGAGACTGTATAATAGTGCACATTTATAAGCAATGAAAATAAACAGATCTAAGGGAAGCTTAGCTCCAGGGAGACCTGATTGCTGCCTTCCAGTACTTGATGGGAGCTTATAAACAAGAGGGAGAGCGACTTTTTGTATGGACAGATAATGATAGAACAAGGGAAATGGTTTTAAACTAAGAGAGGGGAGATTTAGGTTAGATATTAGGAGGAAATTTTTCACTCAGAGGGTGATGAGGCACTGGCACAGGTTGCCCAGAGAAGCTGTGGATGCCCCATCCCTGGAGGATTCAGGGCCAGGTTGGATGGGGCCCTGAGCAGCCTGATCTAGTGACTGGCAACCCTGCCCACAGCAGCGGGGGTGGAACTGGGTGATCTTTAAGGTCCTTTCCAACCCAAAACATTCTGTGATTCTATGATCCATTACTCTACAGTTGCATTTGTAAAATTGCAGTTTTCTGATTCAAATATTAGTCATTCTAAATATAATGAAAATAAAATTTAAAAATTCTTGCTTTGTACTTACACAAAAGCAATTGTGCTTCCATGCTAAAATGGAGTTGTTGATATCTGAGAGTTTGGAAGCCAGTATTTCTACATTCAGTACATTTAGAAACTTTTTTTTTTTTTTTTTTTTTTTTTTTACATAGAAGGAAAATGTAGTATTTGGGCTTCCTTAGAATATACAGGATAGCCAAATGTCAGAGGAGATGATAGTCTGGTTTTGAAGACATTGTGCCTGAGCATTACAAAGAACACAGTGAAAGATAGAAAAGACTTAAGAGCAAATCTCTCCTGGATTGCAGAGACCTGTTCAGCAGTTCTGCAGCAAGTACACAGCACCAGCACGGCTCTCTACCCATATTCACACACTGCTGCTGTTATTGCTGTAATTTTCTACTATAAGACAGTACAGAAGTGTACTGTCCTGCAGTTATTTCTTCTGAGTGTCTTGCTTTATGCACTGATCACCTAAGACCTTACCTGATGGTCCAAATTGACCCATAATTTAACAGAAGAATTATCCACATATATGCAGGTTTTGTGGAAAGTAACAGTGATTCAGCAGGGGATGCCCTTTCCTACAATACAAAATGAATCACTATTTTACTATGTCAGCTATCATCCTGTTAGACAACCTTTTATCAAAAGATACATAAAATAGCAATATTTCTAGTCACCATGAAAAGAGACACCTTTTATCAAGGCTAGAAGTGTCCTAAGCAAAATTATCCCTTGGTTGTGCCTACCAACCTCTCCATACCTCCATGCCACATCGCTACAGCTGCAGTTTTCCCATGAACAACCACAGCAGTCCATTCCATACCCTCATAGAATGGGAGTGCATTTTATGTTCCATGGGGATTATCAAATGATGAATCAAAACCATTCTGGTGAGATATGGTAATTTATTCTTATTTTAAAATCCAGGCTGGCATGGAAAATCCAACTATTTCTTTGCACGTGATTGGTCTGAATGGACCTACCCATGACCTGGAAATGACTCCTCCGGACGATCAGAGAATGAGGTAGGTGCTTTATTGCCCAGGGATGCTGGAACCCATTTCTCTCAGGGTTTTGAATCAGATCCTGATTTATTTTTTTTTTTACAGTAACTTTCTCTACCACTATTAAAAGAGTTTTAGTTTGTGTAAATCTACTTAGAATTTTTCAAATTGCTTTTCTTCTTACATATATTTTTTTAGAACATTATTAGTTTTTTACTTGAAAATGCTGTGACCCAGACTAACTTCAGAGTAGGGTTGTTTTAAAGATCTTGGCAGAACGTCCCCAAATCCATAAGGACACAGTCATTTCACATGCAGTCGCAGGCATTGTAAAGGAGATACTGTCTGCAGCCTGTATGAAAGACCATGAAGTAGAAACAGGGCAGCCCTATAATACAGCAAAGGTGAGCTCACCACTTCATGACATGAACACAGGAATGAAACCTGGCAGACATTCTGCAAATACATTGCCCAGTCTTCATTAAAAATAAAAAGAAAAGCTCTTTGCTGTTTTTAGGGCAAGTGTGTTTTAGAAGTTGGCCTGCAATCCAGCCAACTACTTAGACACCTATTTCTAATTAAGTGCTTAAGTCTGCATTCAGCAAGTGTTTAAAAGTTTGGCTTGGACTTCAGCGTGTGGTTAAAGCTTGAGCTACATCTATGGGTCTGCAAACACTTGGAAGGAAGACCATGTTGTTTCCGGAGAGAAGCAGCTTTAGATAATGCAATCCTCTCTGCAAAGCTCAGAGATTAGAATCCAAATCCAGATTTCAGTAACTTTGATTTAAACTTGAAATAGCTTTATAGAAGGCCAAGAGAAATCAGACTCTACTTCTACAACCAAAGTATCCATAGTGACCCCTCTAAATGTAATGCTGCAAGATTAACCTTCCCGGGCCCAGCACTTATTTGTGTAGAGGAATCCAACCAACAGGCATGCTCACCTTTTTTTAATGATTGCCAATAAAGATAGCGGTAGAGCACAGAGCTAATGAATCAGGGCAGCTTGGAGGGCAGGGGAGGGTGCAGGGATCATCTTCATTGTGCGTGGTAAATATATAAGGCCTGTGGATAGGCTATGTAGTCATCTGATGCGAAGATACTAAACCAGTGGGATTATTTACAGTGGGACTTACCCTCCTTCACTAGGAAATCAGTGTCAGCCTCAGAACATGTTTACACTGAATAACTCTAAAATACTCCTAATCCATTTATACAACAAGAGATGTATGACCTGTGACCAAACCAAATGGGCACTTGCCTTTCAAAAAAACCCCAGGTTCAGATCTGTATGCAACAGGCAGAAATTCAGCATACCCTTTGTAGTATCCCAGTCACAGAATCAGAACTGCAGCTCCTGGACAATATCATTTTTCTGTTGCTAGCATACTCTGCAAACAGAGAAACTCAGAAACATTTTAATTATAGTAATAACTACAGACTGCAGGATCCCAGTGTTGTTAATATATTTGTCCTATGTGGATATAGGTGGCTGTAATTTATTTGGTTGCAAACAATACTGTGATATGATGCAAAATATATCATAATTAATTAGTCTGTATATTTCATCAAAACCACGGCAATTTCCATCCCTAGGGCATGATATAGGTAGTGCTGCTAGAGCAATAGGGGTGCTTTTTCATTATGCATGTTTTCTGAAATGAGAGGATTAGTGTGATAACATTTCATTACAATAGACAAGAGGGATGTACCATACAGTTAGTTACAGAAAGGAGTTTCAAAGAAGCAGAGGAAGCCGGTGATAATGATCTTGAAACAGAATGGTCCTGTCTGAAGCATTTCAATGTGCTCAATCTGTTCATGCAGATGATATATGGACAGAGCAGTACTGCTTGGTGTTCTTATCTGGAACAAAATGGTTTAGTACAATTAATAAAGCTGAGAATAAAGTGGAGATATGCCATGGTCTTTTTTCTTTCAGAATTAAAGGAACTCATAAATTTTCCACAGAATTGGGATATTTTTCAGTTAAAAAAAACCAAACCAAAACAAAACAAACCACAAGCCACAAAGCTGATGATGGGAAAATGTACAAGTTTTGATAATTTTTTCCTTTTAAAAAATCTTTCTTTCTGAGCATTGTTGCCATATTTTCTCCAATGCCAAGCTTTTCTGTGAGAAAAATCAAGTGAAGGGAGGAGGTGGAAATTGCTGAGGAAGAAAAGTATTCTAATATTTAATGCCTGAGAGGCATTTTTTATTTTGGTGAAAACCATTGGACCCCAAGAGTTACATCAGCAGGTGGTCAGAATTGGATCATGATCCAGTTTATATCTCATGTCATATTTGCATCCCAGGTGGCAAATTAAAGAAAAATGTTATCTCCCCTGAATGCAGAAATCATCGTTGGTGCTTACATAGGGCACAAACAAATAAATAATGGAGAAACTCAGACAACCCAAGCCTGGATCAGGGGCAGGAGCCAGCTGTGCCCCCAGGACCGTGGGCTAGGGTGCTGCCTCTCACTTGACCACATAATTGTCCCCTCTTTGTGGTGTTTATGACTTTATTACTGTTATCACACTTTAAGTATTCATGTTGTAGCTTCATACCTCATATTTTAAATTCATGCCTCCAGAAAGCAGCCAGGCACAGTTAGGGTATGGGTAAGGGCACTGTACAATAACCAGTCTCAGATGACTGGAAACCCAACCACCACCATCTTTACTGGGTAGGAAAATGCATTGCCAGGCTCAGCATAGCAGCTCCCTTCCTGAAGGAGCTCAGAGAAGTTATTCCTTTCCTTTGGGATGATGTAACCTGCTCTGACGTGTACGTCTACAAATGAAGTGATCATGTACCTGCTAGTCTAGACTTCGCTCTGTGGGAAAAAAATAGGCTTTCCTTAAATCAGCTCTGCATAAAATATGGGACAGGTCAGGTGAAGAGGGCTTGGGAAATGCACTGACTCCTCATTTCTCATCACTGGCTGCTCAACTAGTGCAGCTGCCGGAGCTGCAGATGTTTAAAATTAGCTGAGATGAATCACACCTTATTGTCTCATTTTCCTCTGCAAAATAAGACACATAAAACTTGGTTGTCCTACAGTAGAGATGTGAAGTGAAGTAAATTAAAGACTCTACACTACTCTCAGACTACAATAACAACTATACAAGTATTTGCAGTTGTCTGCTGACTGGGATATTTGCAGGCTGGACGGCTGGGAGAGGTTTCAGAGAGAAATTGAGACTCCATACCCATCTCCAGGCTTGTAGGGAAGATAGATAATGTTTGACCTAAAATAATAATTAAAAGTTCCTGAGAAAGAATTCTGGCTCTTGTGTTTAAAAAGTGAGAGGGCTGTAAAAATTGAATATATTTCCTTCAAACTTTAAATTGGGTTTATGGAAAAAATGCTCCGAGCCACAATATGTGCTAAATCCACATTCCTTTTCTGTGAAGAATGAATCTGCTCAGTTAATTTTGAAGAGAAAGAAGAGATGGTTATACAGTTTAATTTTACTTTGTTGGTTTTTTTCCTCTTAGGGCCTATGCTGTTGCTGATAAAGAGGAAAATTACAATTTTATTTCAGGCACTGAGTTTTCAGACTGCTGTTGTCTCACCTGGAAGTATCCTGCCTTCCAGTGCAGTGGATGCAATTGTTGAGGTCTTTTGTTATTTTTCTCCAGCCAAATTGAGGCACTAAATATTACTGAAAACTACAAAATCAATTTCCAACTTGTTATTTTGTTGGACAAACAGGCCTTTGTTGCTTTTGCCCTTTCTCTTCAGTATATGCAGGAGCACTTGCCAGAACACAAAGTACTCTCCAGTGACACAGCACATTAATTCCAATGAGAGCAACAATTCCTTATACATATTTTATAGCAAACAAATGAACTAATAAATTTTTTATAGACTGTATGCTGTGAAAAGGCATATTATAATTTAAGGATGTCTTTGGCCCACATAGCTCAGCAGTATGTTATAACATCAGCAGCTTTGTCAGCTCAGACAGAGTTTTACCTTACAGATGAAATGGTGAAGCCCTGAGGTGGACATCTGTGAATCCCACCACAGACTGGCCCTGAGAAGGCGAACATCGGTGTATTTATTCATAAACCTCTATTTTCCAGCCCAGCCAAGTGGTTCCATTGCTCACTATTGCACAGGACTTTTCCTAAAGATACTCATTATAGGACTGTGTAGCCCACGCCTCCAGGTATTATGACAACCTGAAGGTGTCCAGCAACAGAGGATACAGGGATTGTGGGATGGTGGTTTTGCCAATGCAAACTGTCATATCACTGCTGACATCTTTATGGCAACCAGCTGCATCTGCTTTACTGAAACCCTGTGTCTCTCTAAACTATATCCTTCTTGTTATTTTCCTTTTCAGTGCAATACTCGTGGATATTTTGGTGTGTAGTAGGCATATTTAGAAGCCATTAACTCTTCATAAGCATAAAGAATCCAACCACTGTCAGTAATGGGTCTGAGTCAGACAGTTAGTATGCTCAGAATGGAAATTGTTTGCAATTTCTTTTCCACCTGTGCATAAATTTGTAGCTCCAGGCATTTCAGTCCTTCTTGGAAGACAGAATAGCTTGAAAGATTCTTTATCTCCGTATTCCTCTCTTCTTTGAAAATGACTTTCAGAAGTGGCAGATAAAACACCTGCACACCCCTAAAAATGTCATTTTTAGGGATTGTAATCCATACATAAGGCAGCCTAGAGACATCAAGACACAGCGTTCTTAATAACCAGAGATCTCTCCCAGACCGTTTGCCTGCAGCAGCCTTTAACTGCTCTGTCATGTGGCAATTCATTAAGATGTCAATCCTGTGATTTGTTTTATGGATGTCTGTGTTTGCAGAGACTACTACATAACCATGGTGAAGTGGGCGACCAGCACCAAGGTGGCAGTAAACTGGTTGAACAGGGCCCAGAACGTTTCTATCCTGACGTTGTGTGATGCCACCACAGGAGTCTGCACAAAGGTAGGAGAGAGGAGCCAAATGGTTGTTTGCCATCAGTGCTCATAACCCACACAAAGAGAAAGTATTTCAGTTATTTTACCTGGCAACAAGTCAGCTGGCACACACTTATTTAGGCAGATACAGAATATAAACAATGTTTGCTATATTTTATTTTTTTTAAATATATTCTAGAAAGCCAGGAACACGTGTGCACATGTGTGTGTAAGAGATTGATTACTTGTTTTGAAATAACCATACATGCACAAGCACACACACACATCACAACTTTGTAACCTGAATATCTTTGCAACATTCTAGTTTAATGGCATTACATATATTTAATGAGATTAAAAATAGCTCATATTTATCTATCCACATTTTAATTCTAGTTAATTAATTCCTTCTATAGACACGCTAATATAAATGGTATATTAATATAACCAGTATAACTAGCAGATACCATCTTTTAAACTGGCATAAGTGTTTCCACAGTAGAAGAGTGTTCTGATATATCTCTCTCTCAAAAAAAAAATGATGCAATACTGTGCATAGAGCACAGCTCAGAGTCTTTTCTTAACAACTTTTATTTCAGCCTTTATTTATTTCTTAACAAGCTTTATTTCTTGTCTGCATTGATAATATACCTTGTGGATTTATGTTTCTTGTCTGTATGACTAAAATGCTTTCGTGAATGAGTGCATGTTTATTCATCAGAGAGGAAAGACAAGGAGAGCAGTCACTGGATTATACTTCTGAAGCACATTTTTAAACTTTCTTTGTATTTCCGAACAACTTTTCATATTCAATCCAACTGCTTCCTGCACTGATAAGCAAAATTAATACATGTGAAGTATGGTATTAATGATCTTCTTCTGTTTTAGAAACATGAAGATGAAAGTGAAGGCTGGTTGCACAGACAGGTAATAATGATCTCTTTGCGGTCAAATTTTTGGTAGGCTTTCTGTTCCATTGTTTTTCCCACAAATAGAAAAACTGATTTGCAGACCTGAGAAAGATACTTGGAAAATGGCATGATTTGTATTATAGAAAAGTTTCTCAGTATTAAACAAGTTCTTATTGAAGATGCCATCTTCTGTGGTAGGTCCCATAGTTCTTAACCTGCTATTTACTTGGATTTCAAAGAGATGAAAACCTGATGCTGGTGGAAATTCACCCACTGACACTATCTATGTAAGACTCATCAAGCTCAGAGGCAGTCCTTCAGACCCTGCTTTGAGACTGATGATGATTTCCAGCAGCACAGTGGTTGTTTTCTGATCTTCTAGTCAGAAAAGAAGTCCACTGCTGAAAACAGATCAAAGGTCATTTTATTAAGAGTGCCTCTGTCCATTCAGAGCCAAAATCAAGATAAGAGTTTTAAGCCACTTAAGCTAAATTTGACAACTTTTTCTGTGTTATTCTGCAGCTATTTGCAGATGTAAGAAAGGTGAAAAATGAAATTAAATTGTCAGTGAGGCAGTTAAAATAACAAGGGCTTATGTGGAGCACAGAATGGGGAGGTACTGCCTGATGGAGTTTAATATCCTGTTTTAACTGTGTCACATAATTCTTCTGATGCTGTAACTTGTGTATAATACTATTACTTTGTATGACTACATACTTGCATCCCCCAAATGAAATAAAACACAGATGAAAATAAGTACTGAAAAAAATAGAGAAAATAGTATAGAACATTTAAACCTGCAAGAAATTTTGATTTATGGGATTTTTCTATTAATTTCTTTATCTTTTTTTTTTCCTTTGAAAAGAGGTTTCTTTTTCAGCATATGTTTATATAAAACCTGTAGAATTACAGCACATAAATCTCTAGAATATCATTTATAATACTTCCCCAGCAGTCAGTCTGTGAAGTGACCTCAGATTTGATTAAACTGTTCTTGAGAGAGAAGGTGCTGATGCTAATTCAGCCGCAACACTGAACTGGTTTTTGTGGCGTATGTGAGTGTCAGACAGGAACCAGCATAACAGATAAAGTTCTTGTATTATATTTTTCCAAGTCCAGATTTAAAGCATTTCACATTTTTGTCACAGCTTGTTCAGAGGATCTAAGAACCTGTAGAAACTGCAGCACATCAGTTCACAGCAAGAACAATGATTTCCTCCATTCCAGTGGCTGTCCTACAACAATGGGCTATGATCCAGATAAAAATTGATTTTACAGAGGAAGTAGGTTTTGTGCTCCAAGCATTTCAAAATAATCTTTTGCCAGTATACTCGACTATAGAGTAAAAATGCTGCTGAAGTATTCTTTACATTCAGAAGGGCAGTGTTGGCTTGAGTAGAAGATGAAAGCTTAAAAGACAAGCCAAGTCAAGAGAATTAAATTGTCTATATTTCATTTCTAAAAAAAAAAAAAAAAAAAAGTACTTCACAGGATTCATTTATTTTCTGAATCCAAGGATAGTTTTAAACATTTCACTGCTATTTACTGGGGCCTCCATTAATGCAGTGTAGTAGAACTTGTGATATTACACCACTGTGGTTCTTTAGTCATTTACCTACCACATGGACAGGTGTTAAAAGATGATGCTTTGTCCTGAGTAACTGTAGTAAATGATCTGCCAGTCTCTAATGGGCCTGCTGGGAAATGTAGTTTGTTTTACTGCATCTCCAAGCTTCATATACTCAGTTTGAGGTTAGAGAAGGATGTTCATTACAGCCAAATGAGTCAGACATCTCAGTACTAAACTAAGATAACATTTGCTGTGGACTTTGGAGACATTTCAAAATGGTACTCTTCAAAAGCTTTTGTAAGAATTTGAAGAATTCTAGAGCTCTTTTGCCTGTATTTCTGACAACAAAATTACTTAAAATTCTACTTTTATCTGAATATATTATTACTAGGATAATTGTGTTTTCTATATTTACCTTCTACACTAAGACACATTGATCTAGATAACTGGAAAGTTATTTTAATTGCGTGTGTGTCCGACCCTGAAAATGATGTGAAAATGTTAAATGCTAGTGCGAGTCCCCTAACCTTTTTAAGCAGGAGATGAATTGCACATTAGGCAGCCACTGAAGGAGCTCGAGAATGTGACTCCATTCAGGATGAAGACTCCTTGGTTGAGGTATTTTAATATAGGTATATGCATACGAGCCAGTTCCTCTCTGTAGATAGCACGGTCAATGCACCTTAAGCATGATTCAACTCACCCTGAATAAGATACACACTTCCTGGTTGACCATCTTGTTATGGATGCTCTATTGACCAGACCTCCTTTTCAGAAGTACCCCAGTTTTAAATCAGTAGGACTAAGGAATCTAACTGCTTGCCTCATTCTTTAAAATACTCCTTCAAAGTACTCCGTACACCTAGTCTGAAAAGCGTACAAGAGCTTTACCTTTTTTGAGGGAGTTTAAGTACATCTGGTTTTCCTGGAATAGGGGAGAACTTCACATTAGGCTGGGAGCAGGAGACGAGCCAGACTGAACTTTACTCATACTTTTGCTTAAATATACAAATTCTTTGAAACAGTAATTATAACTGTAAACAATTTTGTTTCAGTTTTTGTGAAAAAGCCATTTCCTGATAGTGCCAATAATGGTCATGTACAGACAATGAGTCAGCAAGGGAGAAATAAGACAATTTCTGAGCACCTACTGAAGATAAACTTTATCAGTATTTTAATTGGCTTATTTATTTAATTGTGAATGTGGCCTGAACAAATTTAATTGTAAACCAGGGTGCAATTCCAACTCCATCAAAGTCTGTGAGCTTTGACATTGATGTCAGCAGGATCAGGAGTTTACCACAGAATTGTATAGAGACATAAAGCCTCCAAGACTGCCTGCATGGGCTGGCTGACCTCCCCTGATAACAGTTACTTTGGGTTGAGTTTTTCTTTCCAATCCTCCTGTTTCCCTAATGTTTCAGATCGCCTCAGTCTGAAAATAAAGACTTTTCCTCTGCCAAAAGGTTGCAATGTTAAAAACTTTACAACATTTTTTTTACAACTCCCTTGTCTTAAAACTGACAGCATGATGACCTGTACTGATTCTCTTACACATAATTAATAGGCAGTATGAAATGAGATTCTTTTAAATAAAAGTAGAGCTCAGAGAACCTTATAAACAAGATTGACTTTCACCCTGTAAAGCCCTTTTGTCATGTAACAAGCCCACAACTTACCTGAAGTTGCCCTAAAGACAAAGGATGAAGCAGAAATAGGACGCAAAGCCCCATAATTCAAATACCCAAATTCATCTGCCAGAGCTAAAAAAGCAGCTTCTGGTTACAGCATCTTTGGCACTTAAATGAAGAGTCCTGATTTCATCCAGTGCAGGGCGTGTCCC
>NW_010306808.1:330-1181 GCF_000700745.2 Antrostomus carolinensis | reverse complement strand
TGTCCTCCAGCATTGTCACCTCAATTGTGGCACCTCCATGGCCACGTGTCCCCTGGCATCGCCACACTCATAGTGCCACCTCCTTGGCCACATGTCCCTCAGCATCACTGCACCCATGGTGGCATGGCCATGGCCCTGTGTCCCCTGGCATCACCACAGTCATGGTGCCACCTCTATGGCCATGTGTCCCTCAGCATCACTGCACTCATGGTGGCATGGCCATGTCCATGTGTCCCTTGCTACCATCACCCCAACCCTACCATGGTCATGGTACCACATGCCCTGGCATTGCCACACCTATGGTGACACAGCCACAGCCACATGTCCTCTGGCACTGCCATGCTGACCGTGGGTGATGGGGACATCATGAGCACCCAACCTCCCCATGACACTCTGCTCTGCGCCCCCAGCGAGCACCCACAGGACATCACCGATTCCACCAGCTCCAGCACTTGATGCCATGGTGTGGGATGTGTCCAACTTCTCTTTGGTGGACGGTCACCTGGTCTTCGTGGGGAGGGACGAGGAGGTGAGGACATGGGGACAAGAGTCCCCTGGGCACCCAGAGGTTGGTGCCGGGGTCCCTTGGGTGACGCGGTGCACGGATGGGTGTTGGGGGTGGTGGTGCCTCACCCCTCTGTGCCACCAGGCTTTGTGGTGGAGCAGGAACCGGCCAAGGACCTCCATCTCCGAGAGAACCAACCTGCACCCAGTGGGCGGCAGGAGGGACCCTGGTGAGAGAATTCACCCCGGGGCCGGCACACGCCGGTGCCGTGGGATGTTGGGATGTGCTGGTGGGTGCAGGTCAGGTGCGTGGAGCTTCTTGGGCCACACGCCGTGCAGGGCACCGT
>NW_010306808.1:0-252 GCF_000700745.2 Antrostomus carolinensis | reverse complement strand
GCATCTTACCGTGCACCGTACAGCCACGCGCCGTACACCATGCTCTGCACCGTGCATTGCGGCCATGCCCCGTGCCACACCGTGCCACACACCTTGCCACGCAGCAGACCGTGCCAAACCCTGTGCCACGCACCACCCCATGCCTCACGCACCGCGCCATGCCCTGTGCCATGTGCTGTGCGCCACATCATTCACCACGCGCCACGCACCACACCATACCCCATGCACCGTGCCACGCCACGCACCACGCAC
>NW_010306807.1:0-704 GCF_000700745.2 Antrostomus carolinensis | reverse complement strand
AGTGAACCCCAATTCCCCTTGATCCCTTTGGAGAACCCCAATTAGGGAACCCCAATTAATTAGTGAACCCCAATCCTCTTGATCCCCTTGGTGACCCCTAAATTCCCCTGAACCCCAATTTCCCAACCCTAATTAGTGAACCCAAATCCTCCCCTAATCCCCTTGGAGAACCCCAATTAGTGAACCCCAATTAATTAGTGAACCCCAATTCCCTTGATCCCCTTGGTGACCCCTAAATTCCCCTGAACCCCAATTAGTGAACCCCAATTAATTAGTGAACCCCAATCCTCTTGATCCCCTTGGTGACCCCTAAATTCCCCTGAACCCCAATTTCCCAACCCTAATTAGTGAACCCAAATCCTCCCCTAATCCCCTTGGAGAACCCCAATTAGTGAACCCCAATTAATTAGTGAACCCCAATTCCCTTGATCCCCTTGGTGAACCCCAATTAGTGAACCCCAATTAATTAGCGAGCCCCAATTCCCTTGATCCCTTTTGTGACCCCCAATTAGTGAACCCCAATCTCCTTCACCCCCTTTCTCAACCCTAATTAGCGAACCCCAATTAATGAACCCCAATTAATTAGTGAACCTCAATTCAGTTGATCCCCAATTAATGAACCCCAATTAATGAACCCTAACTAATTAGCGAACCCCAATTCCCCCTGATCCCCTTTCCCACCCCCAATTAATTAGCAAACCCCA
>NW_010306806.1:0-800 GCF_000700745.2 Antrostomus carolinensis | reverse complement strand
TCAGTGTCTCCAGAAAGATTATTCGGCTCTGACACTTCCCCTGTGGTGCAGGTGGTGGAGTAGTTACGTCACCTCCTCCTCAAGAAGAGGAAGCAGGGGATGAAGGGAATCAAGAAAGGTGCCTCTCTGCCTCTTGGCAGCAAAAGGAAGGCTGAGTAGATGAGGGTTCACTGCTTGGTGAGGAAAGGGACATATTGAGAAGTGACAGGAAAAGTCTGATGGACTCCATGTCTATTTCTCCTCAGTTGTTACTGGTATGGCTTCTCCTCAGCCCTACCACAACTCTCTATTCCCAGACTCTCTGGGAATGAAGCAGAACTCATAGTAGAAGAATAAAGAACTAAGGGTTCCTTAGTTCTGTTTAGACACACATAACTTTGTGGGATCACTTGGGATGCGTACAAGGGTGTTCAAGGAGCTGACTCGACATTTTCCACTCAATCTCTGGAAAGAAGATGGAGCAAATACTCTCAGAAGGCTTTTCTAAACTCACGAAATGCAAGAAGGGGGTTGGGGTCAACTCACAAGAGTTTGCAGAGAGCAAATCAACCTCATCAACCTCATTGCTTTCCATGAGGAGGTGACTGGTAGTGAGGGGAAGGGAAAGGGCACTGGCTGTGGTGTACCGTGATTTTAGCAAGACCTTTGAGACATCCTCATGGGTGCACACACATGCACACCTGTAGGCACACAGGGGTGCTCACAGGGTCTCATATCTGAGCTTGCACGGACCCAAGGAGTGACTCATATGGGTGCACTTATAAAAAGCTGTGTGCACACGTGTCTCCAAAGGGTCCCAT
>NW_010306805.1:0-718 GCF_000700745.2 Antrostomus carolinensis | reverse complement strand
CCTGGCTGGGAGCTGGGTGAGGACGGTGGCACCAACAATCCCGTTTGTCAATGCTGGTGACCAACCTGTGGCCCCCGGCCCCCACCTCGGGGTCTCTCCTCCCACCAGGCTGATCCTGGGCAAGCCCCTGGGTGAAGGGTGCTTCGGGCAGGTGGTGCTGGCAGAAGCCATCGGCCTCGACAAGGACAAGCCAAACCGCGTGACCAAGGTGGCGGTGAAGATGCTCAAGTCCGACGCCACGGAGAAGGACTTGTCTGACCTCATCTCAGAGATGGAGATGATGAAAATGATCGGCAAACACAAGAACATCATCAACCTGCTGGGAGCCTGAACGCAGGGCGGACCCCTCTAAGCGATCGTGGAATATGCGAGCAAGGGCAACCTGCGTGAGTACCTACAAGCCCGGCGGCCCCCTGGCATGGAGTACTGCTACAACCCCACACGCGTCCCCGGGGGGCACCCGAAGGGGGGGGGGGGTTCCCCTCTCCTGCCCCTCCAGCTGCCATCCATGCACTGGGAGGGGTCTGACCCTGCACCCATGGAGTCTGGAGCCCCTGCTCACCCGCTCATCCCACCATCCCCGCAGGACCCCTCTATGTGATCGTGGAATACGCGAGCAAGGGCAACCTGCGTGAGTACCTGCAAGCCCGGCGGCCCCCCGGCATGGAGTACTGCTACAACCCCACCCGCGTCCCCGAGGAGCAGCTCTCCTTCAAGG
>NW_010306804.1:0-5305 GCF_000700745.2 Antrostomus carolinensis | reverse complement strand
TCATGGATGCAATATCTAAGTACGCTGATGGTGGGAAAATACAGATTTCTCTTCATTGGGTGAATTTGCTGGATGAAATTGGTTTCTAAAACCAGGACGTAGTTCTTACGCTGCATGGCCAACTGCTAGGTTGTTACTACAGACAATTTATTGTATTATGCTGAGGTTTGGATTTAAAAATCCTGTTTAAGAGAACACTTATAGAAGAGCATAAATATAGATAAAAGAGAATTTTCGATGAAATTGTGGTCTTCAGAAAAATCCACTTCTAAATTGGTAATACAGTAAAATAAATGGCCATTGATATAAAAAGATGAAAAAATGGTGGTTTTATCAGTTTTCTATCACTTATCTTGTACGATAAATGGTTTTGAACGTTGCTGTTTCATTTATTAGATGTTTTTTTTTCCCCTTTGTGAGAAGCTGACACCTGCGTGCTGAGCGCTGCTGAAGTTGTAGTGGAAGCTAAAGGAATTGGGAGTACAAAAAATACAAATTAGTACGCTAATTATTAGCACTAATGGCAATTATGGAAAAAAAACCCCAACCTTGTTTCTCCCTCTCGCCCCCACAGTCCCTAGCAGTGCAGCGAAACCAAATTTTATTTGCTTAAAGAATGAGATTTCTCAAATGCAATTTAGTTTAGACCTCAGATTTACTGTTAGATGTGAATAAATGTGAGTTCTTGGAATAATGCTGAAAAAACTAAGTATGAGTTATGGATTTGAAATATGTGCTAATGTGCATGCATACATTTGTGTGGGTGGGGATGTATTTACATGTATATAATTTTTTTCCAGTTGACATCTCTGCAAAATAGAAAAATTCAAATGCTGAAAAGAGATAAAAATATTGATTTTTATCTTTTTTTTTTTTTTTTTTTTTTTTTTCCCTGCTGGAAGCAATATACAAATATAGATCTAGTTTCAGGGGGGAAAAAATAGTGTACATTTTTTAAAATGGAAAGTTAGAAATATGTAAGACATCTGTATAAATGAAGATAGTTTGAACTGCTGTTTTAAAAATAAAAGCTAATTTTTGCCTTTTCCATGTCATGATCTCATGGCTTTTTGTGGGGATTTCTGGGGTTTTTTAATTTAATTTTTTTTTTATTTCTGACTTTCTCTGTATTTCCCATCAGATTGGAATCCCCCATGTGGCAATTCCCTGCAGTGCAGCAACTTAACTGCTTTAATTTTCAGAATGCAGCGTTGATAGATATTGTCAGAAATGGCAATGAGAAGGGATGGAGGGAATAGAAAGTGACGGGCTTTACTTGGAGAGAAAAATATTTCAGAAAGCAAAGAGAGGAAGTTTTGTCTTTTTCCTGCGAGTGGTTGGTTTTTATTTCTTTTTCTGCTAAAGGGGGAAAATTAGTTTGAAGCTGGAGGGTGTGATAATATGCAAAATGCAAATACCCTATCCTTAACTATAATAAATATTTATAAATATAAATATTCCATCTATTCTTTATTATTTAAAATATATTTTTTTATCCTTTGTAAAGTCAAGCTGGATGTAATAAAAACAGAGTGAAAGTGACTTAGACTAAAAATATCTCATACTTGAAAAGGAAAGAGTATTTTTTTAACAATAAAACATAATTTTATCTAGTGCTATGGAGAACTAAGGCACATACATGACATTGTTTAGCAATTTCAGACCTGCACTGATATCTCAGTAGAATCACTTGTATCCACAGCACAGGTATTTTATTTTTGGTTTATTTTGAGTCTGGATATTTTAGAATCATAGAATGGTTTGGATTGGAAGGGACCTTAAAGATCATCCAGTTCCAGCCCCCCTGCCATCAGCAGGGGCACCTTCCACTAGATCAGGTTGCTCAAATCCTCATCCAACCTGGCCTTCAACACTTCCAGGGAGGGGGCATCAACAACCTCCCTGGGCAACCTGTTCCAGTGTCTGACCACCCTCACAGTAAAGAACTTCTTCTTTCTCACAGTCCTTCTCATATGATATAGAAATGTGCAGAATTACCCGGAACTGATTTTTTTCAGGCTCGTTAGCTCAGTGGTTGGGGATGATGTTTTGTGCACAGAATTTTTTGATTATATTATATTAATGGCAATTTAATTTTAAAAGATAGTTTTGTTTGGATCAGCTGTTTTCACATCTTGTTTATTAGCTCAGCAAAATTAATATAAAGGGCTGCAGTTAATAATAAAAATTTCTTTGAGGAAACTAGACTGCAACCTTAAACTGGTGAGTGCAGATGATAGCTCAGATAGTGAGTAATTTCAGAGACTAAGCTTCAGCAAATTGAACCTTCCTTCCATAATCACGTCTCCTGGATTTAATTTCCGTTTACATGACCTTCCATTGTCATTTGGGTGTAATCCGTATAACAGTTGTCCATGTGGGAGATAATCATCTAACACCAACTTCTGTATTTTGGAAGAAAAAGAGAGAAATTATCATGTTCTGTATGTATTGGAGTTCTTACAGCCTGTTTTCCACCAGTTCTGCAATACTTTCTTGTACAGAAATGGCAAATATAGTCGAGGGCTAAAATTTCATCAATGCTTCTTCTCATTTGGAGACCAATCAAAAGCCTTTGGAGGGTTTCTTAAGCAAGTGGCAAACTTCTGCTGTGGAGAAAGCTGGTCTTGCCTTCTCAGTTGTAGGCATTGTGTCCAGCTCTGGGCCCCACAGTTCAGGAAGGACAGGGAACTGCTGGAGAGAGTCCAGCACAGAGCCACCAAGATGATGAAGGGAGTGGAGCATCTCCCTGCTGAGGAAAGGCTGAGGGAGCTGGGGCTCTTTAGCTTGGAAAAGAGGAGACTGAGGGGTGACCTCATTAATGTTTATAAATATAAAAAGGGTGAATGTCAGGAGGATGGAGCCAGGCTCTTCTCAGTGATGCCCAATGGTAGGACAAGGGGCAATGGGTGTGAGCTGGAACACAGGAGGTTCTGCTTAAACTTGAGAAGAAACTTCTTTACAGTGAGGGTGACAGAGCCCTGGGACAGGCTGTGAAGGGAGGTTGTGGAGTCTCCTTCTCTGGAGACATTCAAAACCCGCCTGGACGCCTTCCTGTGTGATCTCATTTAGGTTCCTGCTCTGGCAGGGGGATTGGACTGGATGATCTTTCGAGGTCCCTTCCAATCCCCAACATTCTGTGATTCTGTGATTGGCATGGTCAGTAAAAACTCTTTGTTAAATTGTAGTGCTAAAGCTGCTTATTAGTTCTCTCATGCAGGTGGTACCCTGAACTTCTCCCCATACCTCCAGGCCATCAGTAAGTCAAGTTTGCCTGGCGATGTTAACCTTTGAGCTGATGTGGTCTTTAATAGATAGAAGAAATATACCCACAAAAGGGAATTAAAAAGCCTGGACAACCCACAACCCTTGTGAAATGGCGTTTTGTAGGGAAGCCACCAAATTACCGTCTCTTGCCTGCAACATACACGTGAGAATTTTCTAATGTTCCTGATGAAGAAAAGTTATAAGTAAACTCCATCCTGGAGTTAGGCCTCAAGTAATATGCATTTTGTTCTCCCTTCAGTTCTTTTGGGGTCTTGGTATATAAAGGTGAATTTTGATAGTGAAGCTAAAAGGAGAACATATTAGGAACCTACCCAACTGATAGATCCAATTATGGACCACATGCTAATGTCCTGTGGTCAGATATGGTTTGTTGTCTAAGTTTGGTTTAGTTAAACTGATCTGTTAACTTCTCCTTGCAAGTTCAAGCTCATTTGTGATGTTTTCTTCTTCAGAAGAAAGGTGTTCCAGAATTAGGCAATAATGGTGAGTTCCAGACAAAGACGTAATTTCCATAAATATTTAAAATCAAAGCTTAATAAACTTATAAAAGCAAAAGAATCTTGGGCTCCTCTTGAAGATACTAATTTTTATCAGACCTGAGGTCATTTCTCATAGTGTTATGGGTTGGACTTGTGATTTTTGGGTTTCTGTTCTACTTGTAGGACTCGCCCCAAATGCTTACCTTGCATTTTGGTGCGGATGGAGAAACAGCTGGTGATTTAAGTGCCTCAGCTTCTTGACTGCTCAGAGTGAATAATTTTGGAAGAGAAATACTTTTCTAGGGTTGGCTACTGAAGCAGATAACCCCAAATTGCCAATTACTTTGTTTCTCAATAAATGAGCCATGAACTTGAGGTTCAGGGTGTTTAGCACAGCTTGATGCGTGCAACCTCCTCCAAAACGTTACTGGAGCAAACTGAAGAGTTGGGAATTCTGCAAAGGTTTTGCAACATCATTTAAACAGATCTTTTTTTTTTGTATGTTCAGATATGAAGAATTAAATGATGTTCTGCAGTTTTACTGTAGCACATGTGAGTTTTAAAACTCTCTTCTATTAGAGAAGCAGCTGATAAATTGCTCTTCTGCAGAAATGGGTAGTTTGGCAGCTGACAGTCACAGCACCCAAAGCTCTACTGGTATTTCCAAAAGGGTCTGTGGTTAACAAAGCAGTACATAGAGTGCAGTCCTGACAACTTCAGTTCTGACCAGAAATGAATAAAATTTTGAGTGGTGAGACTGCCAACTTTTATTAGTTATTCAGAAAGAAAGCAAAAAATAATTTCATAGACTCACAGAATAGCTGAGGTTGGATGGGATCGTTGGAGGTGATGTAGTCCAACCCACACTGCTGAAAACAAACTCAACTGGAGCAGGTTACTTTCTTCCCTCAGAATTATTTTTAGCAATACTTCTAAGAAGATTAAAAGAGTGAAAAGCTTAGTTCTGGGGGAAAAAAAAAAGAAAAAAAAAAAAAAAGAAAAACCCAACAAAACTACTATATTTTTAATTACAATATTTTAATTAAGATGGAGATCTTACTATAATGACCTCTAAGATACTACTTGGAGCACACACAACTGAGTAAAAATGGGTTCTGAAAATGCAAACTCTGTAGGATCCCCTGAGGTCAAATTATCAACATACTTTAATTTTAATGTATATCACATTACCTCGGTTGTATATAAGTGAGCATGGCTTTGCATTCCTAGCGTCCTGTTGTCACAGCCTGTCAAATACTTTATTAAAATAGTCACATGTCATTTTGTTTTCATAGAAATAGAGAGTGAAGTATGGAGGAGTGAATTTAAGTTAACCCTGCAGTAGTAATGAGTGGAAAATGAAACTCTTGTCCTTCCAGTTTTTAATTTGACACTATAAAGGTTCAGCTTTTGTTTCTAGTTTGATTTACTTGTTCAAACACAGTTGTATTTGAGTCAACTACAGAATAATGTACTAGGTACAACCTTTGGGTCCAACCCTATGCAATGCTACGGGCTTGGGGAGGAGTGGCTGGAGA
>NW_010306803.1:40744-75882 GCF_000700745.2 Antrostomus carolinensis | reverse complement strand
TTTTTTGTTGGTTGGTTGGGTTTTTTTAAGAGAGGAAGAACATTCACATTCTCAAACTTCATTACCAGATTGTGGCATTAGTCTAAAAAAAAAAAAAAAATTCTCCACAAACCTTAAATATATTTAGAACCAAACCTGAAAAAAGCTTTGTAAAGTGCTAAGAATTGTACAGCTCCTTTCTACTCATTTCTCAAAATGTCCATGTAATCCCTTAGTCAGACTTTGGTTTGAAATGTCAAAATATTGTACAGTACATTCTCTGCTGGACAAGCACAATAAAATGGCTTGTTTTCATCAACAGAGGATTTGGCCCTGGAAGCAGAAATTCCTGAAAACTAGAGAGATGCATTTGCATTCTTTTTTTCTTCATGTTTGAGCATATTTGTGTGAGTTTTGAGAAGACTTTGAATAGTGAATTGGAAGCTGTTGTGTTGAGTTTGTCTTACATATCTTTCTATGAACATTTCCACCAGAAAATCAATCATAGGAATTATGAGCATTGAACATGAAACCAGAAGATCTCCGTATGACTAAGGTGACCAAATGCAAATAATAAGTACACGTTCAATAATAAACTCATTGCTGTAATTTAAGAATATTTTATTAAATAATTACAAATAATTAATATATTTTAGAAAATAATTATATTTTAATCAAGAGCACTCCAGGAACAGAATAAGAGATGATATTTTCAGTTAGCTATTGCAAATTTTTTATCTCAGTTTGCAGACAAAGATGGCTCATTCAACCCTATGTCCATAGAAGTGCAAGAAGTGGTGAAATACACAAAGCTTATTTAATTTCGACACAAAGTTGTTCACATGATATTGTTGAATCAAGATATTGGGGTAATCTGCCTATGTGGAATATCCTGGCATTACCAATATGAGGTATATTTTTTGCTCATCAAGTAAAATTACTGCCATGAGTTCTACTGTTTCTCATTCAGGCTACATTAAAACCTGGATGCCATAAAATCTGGGCACTTTAATTCCTGTGAGTCTCCGTATTCCAGGTTTATATTTGCTTTCTACTGTGCATAGTTGACATAGTGTGTGCAGCTATTCTTCTTGGCTTTGGCTCCACACTGCCATTCAAATAACACAAAGACAAATTTCCTCTGCAATTCAGAAAAGGCAGACTTGCAACTTTTCACTATTTAAAAGGAGTTTTGTCACCCACTGTCAGAGGGACAAGGTAAAACCAGCATGGTCACTTTAATAGCTGGTACTTAAAACAAAGATGGATTTGAATAGTTGCTGTGGCTTTCAGTAGTGTGTGTTTGTGCTCTTCTGTCACACAGCACAATAGTTTCCAAGCTGTCTTAACCACAGCATCAGGGGAAGCTGTGTACTTGTTTCCTTGTAACCTTGTAAATCATACTGTCCATTTACATGCTTTCAATAAACAAAAAAATTTCTGCAAGTGTTTTCATTAAATTGAGTTCCCTGCTGTGACACCAGTCTTCTTCCCTGTACTTGCATGGAATGCCTCTGTCTGAGGTTGGTAGTAAAAGCTGAAGGGAAAAAAACAAACCGAAATAACAAAGCTGGAACAGTCAAACCTCAGGCCATTAAAGGCCACATCTTCAAAGCTGGTTGTCTAGGCAGAGAGAACATATGATTTCATTGATTGAATGCAGACTAGGAGGCAGGAACTTTTAACTTTTAATTTTATTTGTGTTTCCTCCTCACTTTGCAATCATCAAGCAACTTTGTTTAACTCTGAGGAAGATCTAGCATTGCCTTTTTTAGAGTTGCAACACCAGTCCCAAAGGCCAAGGGAGACTTAAGACACACTTTGAGTTGTCCTAGTTTTGGGCTGCTCCAAGGGGGCAAGAAGGCCTCTTGAAGGAAGCTCAGAGTAGCCTCCCAAGGTAGTACACTTATGTAAGAGCCTAAAGCCCTCAGCCTTACTCCCTTATATCCCATATACTGGGCCTTATCCTGCATTTCTTGGAAAAGTCTGAGCTGCTTTTGATATTGGTTGTGCCAGAGCAGTTTCCTCTGAGGAGACAAGATTTTCTGTAGTTCATGTATTCTACCATAACGTTGCATACATTCCACAGCTGAACCCCAAACACGCAGCCACAGTGTCTCAGTTTCTCAATCTAAACTGAAAAATAAAAATGCTTTTTGAATTCCAGGAGGAGGCTAATAATGCTTGTCATGCCATGATTTTGCAAGGGATCATTAGCTAACCCTGGGAACAAAAGCAGCTGAGGCACAAGGCCTTACCTCCCAGGAGAAAACAGGAAGGGCCACGAAAGGATTCACAGCAGGAAGAATAAACCATTTATCAGTTCCTAGCTAACATATTACCTTTCAGTGACAGGGCTGCCTGCAATAGCAGGGGTCTGAACTCCTGTGATCCAGGAGGTCAGTCCCAGTCCCGTGTTCCCATAACACACAAATGAACCAGGGAATTAGCCTGTCTCCTGCTGGCAGCCATCTGGTCAGAAACATGGTCAGTGTTGCCATTCCAGGACAGAGCTCTCAAACCCCAAACTGTCACACATAAATGAGCCCTAGGGTGAATATAATTAACTGTATCTTGTATTACCAAAAAATACCTTCACAAAGCCAGGATGTGAACATACAAGACCTGGCCTTTTGAATCCTTATTTTGAGGATGGAAATACAAAATTTTACAAGTTGTTTTGTTTTGTTTTTTTAAATATATCAGAACAGGAAAAATTCATTTGTTTCTACCATGACACTGGCTCAATGAAGCCTGTGGTACTCTCACAGACCTTGTTTGGTTTTGTTGGTTTTTTGTTTGTTTGTTTGTTTTTTCCTGTTGAACACAAGCCAGCAGGAGACACTTTATCTTGTTTATTTTCATTACCTTTGTAGTGAGGTATCTTCGACAGCCTACCCATGCAGCTTGATGGAGAACACTGTTTTTAGGTGCTTGGCTTAATTTTACCTTTTATTATGCTCAGGAGGGATACAGTTGTCATAAATATTCCAGTGGGAAGTCAGGTGCGATAATTGGATCAATCAGTCATATTACTTAATGTTCACATGGAGTTTTAGAAGTACATCCACTGGTTTTATGTCTGATTTTAGGTTCTGACATGCAGCCTTGTCAGTTCTGATTTTATTGTGAATCTTAAGATGCTTAACATTTCTTTTATGGCTTCTTCTCCTAGAACCTGTGGGTCCAGAAGAACTTGAGTTTTTCTTACCTGAGATGCAAGACTTTGTGATTATAGGGTTGTAAACAGTGCTTGTAAATTTGAATGCCAATGGCTGTCCAGGCCACTACAGCATTTCTTAGAAAAAAAAAAATAAAAAAAAAAATCTGTAGTTAAACAACACCATTTAGAGCTTCTCTAGGTGCAGGGGTATTCTACTTGCCATGCATTAAGAGGATGGTCTCATTTGCAATCCTATCTTCCTCTACTGCTTCTGACAGCAAGGTGTTTTTCACCCTATGAGCTTGTCAGAAAAAAAGTGTCTACGAAGAAGAGAGCCTGAAGAGTAGAGTTTTTTTTTCTATCAGTGGAATGACACTAGTGTCTCCAAGCACCCCTTTTAGAGGTGTGCCTGACTGCTTCTGGCTCAGTAATTAGTCAAAGTTTTGGTGCTGGAGTCAGGAAAGAGAAATATGACTATCATACATGCATCTGCCTCCTCTTCATACCATTTCAGACTCTACTTCTCCTAAGAAATAGCCTTAAGTTGGCACCTCGTTTTTCATCATACTCTTCACCCATTCTAATGATTGATGGCTGGACACAACTAACCTAGTCTGAATTAGAAAGGACAATCAGAAGGTGAATAATGATGTCTACCATGACAAGTATGACTGTGCCCAACAGATTGCAGGATATAATTATCCTTTAGCAATAAAGCAGTGTTGGAATCTTCATGGCTGTGTTAACACAGTAAGATCATGTTTACCATGTCCTGCAGTAGCTGATGCAAAAGCTGAGCTGACTCTCAGTGAGAGACTGCACATACAGCATGAAAATGAAATTTTTATTTCTGATCACAAATTTGTAACTGCATTTTTTAAAGAAGGAGAAAATAAGCAAGCCTTGTTTGGTGTTAACAGACATTTACTAACTGCCAGTATTATAGCTGTCAAGACACCATCTCTGGAATGTATTTTATTTACTTTAGCACATTCAAACAACAGAAAAACAGAGACTGATTAGAAAATAGACATTAAAAATGTGATTGTTATTACTTAGATTAACAGTGGCAGAGAGGAGTGGAAGATTTTGAAGTGTTCATCCAACAAAAGGGGAGAGGGATTGATCAAGACAAGCGCAGAGGTATTACTGGCAGTGATGGAATGAAATTGAGTGCAGGATCAGAAGAAGCAAAGGTATGGATACCCTCTGATTTTCTTTCTTTTTATCTCTATATTTATTTTGAAATTTTATTTGTGAAAAGTATCAAATTTAGAAAGATCTAAGATTTTTTGTAAACTCTTTACACAGCCAAACTTATGGATTCTGTGGGTTAGTGGAGGATGAGGCTCTTTAAAAATATCTTATTTCAAAGGAGTTGAAGTGAGGTAGTGAGGAAGTCCTTCTGACAAAAGACTCTGAGAATTTTCTCAGCAGTCAAAAAGGAAAAGAAATAACCTAGTTCACAGACTTTATATAGACTTTATGTAGTGGCTGATCTAATGACCTCTTTCACCAAAGTTTGGGCAGGAGTCTGAGAAGAAGGATCCCATCTATAACGTACAATGAATGCAAATAGAATGGAAAAAAAAAATAATGATGTTTCTGCAAAGCTTAGAGAAATAAAAATTACAGATGTGTTTAAACTGAAACCCTAGACTCAAAACAGTCTGAGCTTCAAGGCAGTGCAATTCTATATACAGACATTGTGGCTTGCATTTTTCTCTACAGGAAAGGTTCAGAGGTCATTGAAGAGAAGAGTCCAAAACATGATGATATGTTTCAGTTCCTTCTGTGGTTACTACTTCACTCTGTAAAGTTTCCAGTCCTCTAAAGCTAAAGCAGGACATTGCTATTTAGGGAACTAGAACTTACTGTAGCCATGGAAGTACATTTTTGCATCATCATTTTACCATTTTATTTTTGTTCACACTTTAAAAACTCATGGCCTTAAAAGCAGAATAGAGCAATGAAGTCTCCCTTTTCCTTTTTGTTGCATCCTTTTTGTTGCATCTGGAATGCTCAGGGGTAAATAACAATTGCTTGAGATGACATTATTTGGTCATTTTAGGTTTAAGATCATATTTATGAACATTAGCAGCTATCCAGAGTTTCAAAATGCAGAATTTGAGCTGTGCAATGACTTTCAAGCTGTCAGATACATTACAGAATAGCACTATATTTAATTTCTGACTCAAATACTCTTCAAGTGTAATGACAGGTCCATGCATGCTACATTTCCTCTGTTGTGCTCAGTCCCTAGTTCTGACCGTAAAGCGTGACTCACTAAAACAGAAGAAATTCCCAACTGAGAAAGCTCAGCAGTCCCTCTATCTCAAAGTTTTGTCCCAAACAAAGACAATAAATTCTTGGAGTTACTTTTTGCCATTCCTTTTCACCCTGCATGCCTCCAGCAGTGCCCAAAATGGTGGAATTAAGCATACTAGAGGGTGCATTCCTTTTCTCTTTACGGGAACCTGTTTAAAGAACATGAAATTGTTGAATCCTTTTTCGAACCTACTAAAACTGTCTGCTCCACAGACACCTGTGGTAGCAAATTTCACTTCTATATCTGCTTGTGTAAAGGATTACTTTGTATTACCTGTTTTAAACAAATATCTTACTAATTTCAGTGAATCTCAGTGGCTCTTGGTAATAAAAATACGAATCTCATGCCAGAATTTTCCTAATTCAGTGGTTGTTGTTGGGCATTGGGAGTCAGGAGCTTCCCAGGTGAAAACAAGTGCCTGTGAATTTACAGTTAATTTGCACAGGTACCTATGCAAATTGCCTTAAATTTTCTTTTGCTACAGTGTAGCTCAATGATTTTTAGGAAATGAACTCAGAAAGTGACCAGAACAGCCACATTGAATGTGTTTAAGAATTTAATGCTTAGTCAGTCCTTATCTGTGCTTCAAAAGTAGTCAATTATTAGTAATAATAATACACACTATTGCTTTGGCAAGCTTTCCTCCTTCATATAAGCCCTACACAGAAGATTTGAGTAAATTTTTTGGGGAAGGAGGGTTGATGCTTAAAATATTTGCAGTGAATGTGGAAACAGACTTTTTTTTTTTCTTTTTTTTTTTTTTTCTTTTGAATACAAGATGGTTTTCTGCTTCATTGGAACAGAGGAGGGAAATATCTCCCAAGAGGCTCAAAAGCCTTGAAGATAATTGCTGCCAGGGTGGGTTCTTTTAATCCTGTGTTTGGCTAGAGCATGTGGCAGTATCTCTCAGGATGTATGGTATTAGGAAATGCAGTTCATTTTGATTGAACTAGCAAGGAAAGGATTT
The DNA here is from genome assembly GCF_000700745.2 of Antrostomus carolinensis. NCBI lineage: Eukaryota > Metazoa > Chordata > Aves > Caprimulgiformes > Caprimulgidae > Antrostomus > Antrostomus carolinensis. The sequence continues at coordinate 69,444 of NW_010306803.1, read as the reverse complement.
CTAAAATAATATTATAGATTACACAAACTCCACTGCTGTAGGCTGAGCTCATTCAAGCTCTTCGGAGTCAGTAAGTCTGTTATCCTCTGGAATAGCTGCAATTGTTTCATTTTTGTCCTTTATTATTTCATACCACTTTTTGAATTAAGGTCAGCTACTTATTATAATGGGTCAGAGAGGTCTAGATAGATCTGAAGTGAAACATCTGATAAATTCCTGCCAACTCCAATCTGAAGGGAAGTGTATGTGTGTGTGTGTGTGTGTGTGTGTGTGTGTGTGTGTGTGTGAAGGTTCAGGTGATTTCCCCCTGAATAAAATTCATGTTTATTCTAATTCACAGTGCCACTTCTGTTGTCTAGGTTGTGTGTTCTGAGTAACACAACACAGACACAGTAGCCCAAAGACAGGTGGAGTAAAGAGGGTTTTATGCTACAAGAAAATCTCTTTTGTGTAATCAAAGTAACATCTGCAGCTACTCCAGTTCTCAGGATCCTTTTTCCAGGCTGCTTATAGGCTCTGCTGCCATCCATCTATTCATAAAGCAGAGGACTTGGGGTTTTTTTCCACATCTGCTCCATGGGATCTGCATGTATGTAACCAATATGAAATGAAAAGGAAGGTGCAAGCCTATACCTGCTGCTGTGCATGCATGCAATAGGAATTTCCCTGGTTATCAAAGATGATTTGCTTTTTAGTTCCCTTATTTTATAATCCCCTACACAAAATGATTTTGTAGAGGTCAGAACAGACAAGTAGAAGTAAAATTGCTGAAAATACCATGGATTGGATGTAAAGTTAACACTGGCTTTATACCCTACATCAGTGGGTTACAACAAATATATGCCTTATGAGCAAAAGTATAAGTACAGAACCCATGTCTCCAGTATCTAAAATGTTGGTGTAGGCATAAGTCAAGATCCAAGATTTCCCATGCTTACAAAGATACTTGTATTAGGGACCTACCTCAGTTTTTAGTCAAAGCAAAGCCCATCAGCAGATTCACAAATCCCTTATCAGATCTTCGTATGAGGTCTATTTAAAGTACCCAGAGGTATACATAGAAAACATAAAGGAGTGTCTTCTTATTTGATTCGTGCAGTGACCTGAATAGATAGAGTGCTCTGCAAACAGAATAAAACAATAATTGCATTTTTGAGCAGGCATATTTTGCTGCCTGTAGAATAGCTTAAAGCTCTATCTCACTTTTTAAAAATATATTTCTCCCTCTGCCCCCTCTCAGGTTTTATTGTGCACTGCCTCTCTGCCTTCCTGAACTCCTTTGAGATGCCTAGTTTTATAGAAGCACAAAATGCTGATAAGAATACTGCTGAGATTCCTTGCAGTGACGACTGTACTGAAAAGTAGCACAAGGACACATATTGATAAGGAATCCATTGCCTGAAATGCTTTAGCACTTGTCAGATGGAATTTGCTTTTGGGCTGAAGGCCAACTCCAGGCTTCTGCACCTCTTAGGACCCACTTAAAAGCTATTAGGAGAGTTTAAGTGGTGCAAGAGTCTCTTGTTGGTTGTCTGCACAGTGCTGAAGATCACTTGCTGTGAAGCATTAATGATAGAGGACTATGTATTTTACTCTACTGCTGATAGGTGTCGTTCATGGGCCTGCTAGCAATTTTGATCTCACTGATGAACCACACACAGACCCCAAAGGCAAAAGGGAAAAGTGGAAAAACAAAGCTGAATTGCTTTCTGTGCTCTCTTCTATCTTTGTCAGGATTCATTCAACACAAAGGCTTTATACTTCCTAAGTGAAATAAGCTTGGGAGAGCTTTTTAAAAAAAGTTTTAGAGCAGTTATTGAGAAAATATAATGACAGAAACATTAAGACAGAATACCAGGGTTTTATTCTGCTGTGAGCTGCTTGTTCATAAACACACATAGACGAGAGGCTCTTTCCTGCCACTCTGTATATTGTGGAGAAAATTAGACTTATTGCCATTACTGTATCATCTTTCCTCTGTTCATGGTCAGAAGACTTGTGATGCTGTATAGCATGTGAAACTATTCACACAGAATATTTTGTCCTGCAACTATCAGCATGGGATAGTAGAAAAATTGGCTGGAGCAGCACATTTCCAGCTTCTGGAAATATGATGTTCATTTGGCTCTGCTTTGTCTTTGTGCACCCCCTGTGTTGGCAGCATTTCTGCTGCTTCAATGAAAGACTAGAGCAGGAGGAATACTAAGAAGTTACTTTAATCATAGCTGCAGATGTAAACAACGTTTCTTCTTCTGCTCTGTCTTTCCTTCCCCAGGGAACTGAGCTGCTGCCAGAAATTAAAGGCAGCTAGTAGTTCCTTGGTTGATGCAAACTGTTGCAGCCAGTGTTTACACATGTAATCTGTACTCCTTCATCCTACAGGAGCAGTGCTTTTGCTGGCTGACGCTGCCTTTATTTATTACTTTGTGATCCCTTAAGACCTTTTATGATCTTGCGGTTTGAATTCCGTAGTTGAGAATCATTGGGCTAGAAATGTCTATCTACTATTTGTAGCTTGTCTTATTTCTACTTGCACCTAAAACTGAAGCTGGCTTGTGTTAAGTTCTGTGTAGTCCCATGCAGCCTTCCTCTCTCAAAGAACTTTGAAATTAAATTGGAAATCTGAATGACTGCTAGGGAAAGGTAGTATTGTACTCTTTCACTAAAGGAAAACCAAACCAAAGTGCCAAAAAAGTTTGCCCTCTATCAGAATCAGGACTTGGAGACTTACATTCCTATTGCACCAAACTAATTCTTTAATCTCATCGCCTATCATATTTTCCTTAATACTTTTATTCCTCAGAGGTGTACATGCTTAGGATATGTTCTTGGCCATCGATACTGAAAAAGGACAACAGGATCTTCTCACTGAAAACAGTTTTTGGCATACAGAGTTACTGGAATATTGAATGAAAACAAACAAAAAATAAATGGCAAAACAAAACTAACTGAAAAAAAAAAAATCCGAAAGTGGTCCATATCCTTGATAAACTATTCTCCCATACTACCTCTGGTGTTTTTTTCTTCTCTGTACTCTAAGAGAAACCACTGGTTTTAGTGTTGTCCAAGTAAACAGTGGATTTTGAAAGAATGCCACCACATGTTGGATGTTTTTGTACTTCTATAAAATAGTTACTGTTTTATCTTTAGTGTTTTATATTGCTGTAAAAGATTTTTTTTTATTCTGATGATACATGGAAGAACAAGGTATTTCCTGTATGAAGTGCTCTAGTGTCATTCCTGGAGCAGTAAGAATATTGCACTTTCTCCACTCCAACATATAGAAAAGTGTAATTGGATCATTGGGAAAAGAGAACAAATCCAGATCCCCAGACTCTTGTCAGGAACTATTGATGATAAGATATTGTACAGTTGATAAATAATTCAGCTATTTAGCTGAACAGGGATTTCAGAGGCTTAGCTGTATATTCTTCATCCATAATTTTAATATCTTTCCCTTTTTCTGTTAACTGACTATCTGATGGCAATGATTTAAAAAAAAATCGTTTGATAACCTGTTTGCCTGTTACAGAGGCTGTGTCATACAAGCAAGATTTGTTCTCTACCTAGGGAGCATTTTTTGTTCAGTGGTCCCATTAGTGACTACACCATACGTGGCAGGTTCGATGGAGTTGTTAGGGTGCCAACAACTTTATTAATCTTTCCTGATAGCTCCTTAGCAGTGTTTATGGAGTAGTTCTTAGTACTGTGATGGAGCAGCATGCTAAATAATATTAAATCAGGAAGGAGAGATCTTCATCTGTCTTTGTTGGAAAGATGAACATATATTTTCAGCTTTATTTATATCAAGGTGCCTAAGAGATTGGGGGGGAACCTAGTGCCATATCTTCTTCCTTGGTCATATACTACAAATATGGATGATAAGAACATGGCAATATACACTTATTTGCCTAAGACCCTAAATGAATGATACCCCATAAGGTAAAGGGACACCATGCAGAATCACATCAATGTTCTAACACCATGCAATACATTTAAAATGTGTCAAAATATTGTCTCCACAGAAGCAGTGTTTAGTCACTTAGGTCACTAAAACACACTTTTTCAAATTATCCACAGACATTTTGCCAGGCTGCCCACATATCTCTAAATAAAAGCAAAATGTTAGCTTCACAGCATAGAATGATTTATAGGTAGGGACCAATTTGCTTGCAAAGAAACAGCAGGTTGCCTTAATTTTTTCTTAGTGCAAAATACATTATTCTAAACACAGTACAGAACATTTGTGTTCTGAAAGGGGAATTATTTTAAATTAGTTTAGTATTATTAGTTTTTCTCAAACAGACGTGTCCAGTTTTTGTCACAGAAAGTTGTAAGCCCTCTGGAAAAAGGTCAAGAAAGCAAAAAAAGAATATCTTTCTTTTCCTTTTATCATGTTAAGTGCAGCTGTCCAGAGGTAGATAGTTCCACCACAGCTTTCATGGTTTTAAAATGTGAAACGTAAACACTATTTTGGGAATGCTTTAATGAAATTAAATTGTGTCAAAACTTACCTTTTTGGTTAAAAAGGTCAATTTTTTACTCTTCCTCTATAATTTTTTCTGTCGCTGCCTCTGGTCATAAATGATCAGATAGCATTGGACCTCAGGCACATTTCCTATTGAAAACATAATCGAAACTGACAAATCTCCATGAAACGTTTTGGCTTCAGTGAAATAATATATTTTAATGAAAACACATTTTGTTAAAATGTTCCAGATAGTTCCTCATGTAAGATTCTTTTCATCTGCCATTTCCAGCTTTCTCAAGCCAGCTTTTCATCATCACATAGTACATTGGTGAATTTATGACGTCCTAGATGAGATCCATCAAAACTATTTCAGCAAACATGAAATCAGTTCTTTGGGGATGAAAGACTAGGGAATTAATTCACCAGCATACTAAATATATTGTTATCATTTTTTTTGTCACATTTTTAAAGTTTTGAACATTAGACTGGTGAAAAATTAGACTAGGCCTTGGGGGAAGGTTAATAAAGACACCAATAGCCCTTTGCTAGTAGGTGCAATACTCCATTTAATATGAGTCCTGGAGGTGATCATCTGTTCCTCTTTGCCCACTGGAGTGAAAATATCATAATGGCCACCATCTGGAGTAAGTTTTCAACAATCATCAATTTCATAATGAAAGCTGGAGTATTTCCTTATAAATAGATGCTTGGGCTATCAATGACTGCCTTGAAGTTACGAGTTAGTTAGTTACAAACCTGAGGTTCTGTTTCCTTCTCCCTTGTGTTATATGAGGGAGTCCTACCTGCTTGTGCACAGACAATTAAAGATTTTGTTTTTTAAGTTGCCATGTGTGTCCTCATTGCCTTTTACTCTGACAGCTGCAATTATCTGAAATAGTTGGTGTTGCTGATTCCTACATTAGAATTCAGGACTCCACAGGCAAGAAGTCCTTAGTGGCAGTTTTCCATTTCTAGAATACTCCTTCTTCTTGAAGTTGAAGTGATCAATAGCAAAGGTCTATGCAAGATTAATCTGTGCAGAGAGGCATTCAGGTTGGACTGGGTGATATAACAAACCAAAAGATAAATTTGTATGGATAGCACCACAGTGTCCACTAATGCAGCCTGCAGTAGGATATGTGCCATTTCTTTGATGTTTTCCATTAGATGTTCTGTAGTCTTTAATTTCTGTTTTTTCTAATGACTAAAACTAGTCATATTCCCTGACATACATTGACTATGACAAAAAATTTATTGACCTATAGAGCATCTTTATGTACGAGCAGGGATCTTTTTTTTTTTTTTGGTCACAGATTGCAAACACAGATGTTTCTGGGCTCAGAGTTTTATTAATTATCACAGGTGACACAGTCTTGATGAAGTTATGCAACATCAAGTTTTGAGAATAACCTCCATCTGTCATAAATAAATAACTGTTAAAGTAAATGTAGGAATGAAGATATGTTAGTCTAGGCAGGCTGTATTCTCCACAGGTGAACTTTGACACTTCAACACGAATTTATAGACAAGTCTGAGAAGCTGAGTAGGATGTGTGGCATAGCAGTGTCTGACGGGATGAATGTCAGCCTTGAATTGATGGCTTCAATTGAACCATTAATACCATTGTTCTTGTAGCTGTTTCAGCCCTGCTTCCTGCAGTACACTGGTTGCTCTTGTGATTATGCTTTGTAATTTGATCTCTCTTTTGACCTGCCACTGGTTCCTACTAATCTGTAAAAGGAGGAAAATCTGTTGTAACTGAGGTGTATCCTTCACAAACCTATCTTTTATTTTTTTATTTATTTCAAACTCTCTTTTCCAGCTTCCCTCTTCTATGCCTCCTCATACTATGCAGTAATCTCACAATGTAGTAACCCACAAGTGAAATAAAACAGTCTTGAACCATGAAGCCCATAAAATTCCAGCTGGGAATGACACTCATAATTAGAATACAGAAATACTATTTTTCACAGAAATGAAGTGCTATATTGCTCAAACATTTTGTCAGGCATATAACAGAGATGCTGTCAAACAAACCAGCCACCACTGGTGATCCTAGACACCTGTGAGGAAGGAGAAGTTTGTGCACATGTGTGAGGGCCGACAAAGTGGGAAGAAAACGAGTCCCACATTTATTTTTATTTGTTTCTTCAGGGGAAAGAAAGTTTCTGCTGTCCTAGCTCCCCCTCCTGGCGGTCAGGAATTGGGCTCTGTCACATTCCTGTTGACTGACAAAAATCTGTACAGGACCCAGATTTCCAAAGACAAAGCTTTTGTTGATTATAATGTGCTTTTCATAAAGGGATTTCCTGAAGCTTGCATCCTTCTGGGAAATGTGTCTGCTTAATAATTTGCAGGAATGTAGCTGGAAAGAGATAAAAGGTTTGGAGGAGTGGAGGGTTAGAGAAGAGCAAGGGGGAGAAGAATGGAGAATGACGTCTTTACACCCATTGTTGCAAGATGTACCTCTCTCTAAACTTTCTCCTACCTTTACCAAGACAGATCCAAATCCATTTCACTTGCCTTCAGCAGGCTGCCTGATGCAGGCTTTTGAGAATAATTATAAGTGCAAAACGAGAGGCAAAATCAGAAACACCCTGATCAGAGCAGAAAATACATGACAGAAGAGCTAATTTATGTACGTTTGCTGAATCATTTTGCTAACAGTATTGCAAATGCAATAATATCTTTCTCTGCCAAAATCTGTCCATATAGACTTCATAATACCTGTAACAGTGTGCAGAGACACTTTATGGTTTCTTTCCAGTAGCTAGCTGATCATTATCCTGATATCAATATTCACTCTAGAAGAGGGCACCAAGGATGGTTTCTCCTCTTCCTCTTCACCTTTTTCTTCCTCCTTACATCTTCTTCTTACATAATATACACCCATAACTAGGGCAAAAGGGCTTCCTATAAAAACGTTTTGGTTACTTTGGGCCATTTTCTCTGTGCTTTTGATGCAGAGATTATAGCCTCATATTAAATTTTCAATACAAATTTGAAACCCAAGTAACTCATGGAGAAAAATATACAGTAAACCATTGCCTTCTTTTTTTTTATTTTTTTTTTTTTTAAAGCAGGATGCTCATTCATGTGTAGATGGGAATTCTACTTATGTAGAAAAAAAAAAAAAAAAGTCAGGTATTATTCCATAATTACTTTTGTTACCAGATGATACAAATATAGGGACATTTTGCAGAAGCACTAGGAACACTGTACTAGGTTTCAGACTAATGGAAATAAATTTGTTTTCTGGTTATCATTCAATTCCAGACATAATAGCCTTGTACTTACTGTATATTATAATTATGTAGGGTAAGATTATGACTTGATTATGACCTTGGTCTGCAGTAAAGCCAAGAAAATTTATACCAAATGGTTTTGTACTAAGTGAGAGTCACTAACTGGTAGTAGTGAAAAGAGTAAACATGACCATTTGGTTTTGTTTGCCTTTCAATTTATGTTCCATGGCACTCACGTTTAGGTAAATGGATGATCTGCTAGGAAAAGTGGTGCTGAGTGGTTAGAATATCAGAGAAAAAAACTTGGATCCCTAGGATCTATTTTTTATTATTTTCAGGATTCCTTGAAGGGAAGAATAGCTGAATATTGTTAATATTAGCCCCTCTAAAAATTATTAGCCTGAATATAAAACATGGGAAGACTAATGAAGACAGATAACCTGGCTCAGAAGCACAGCAGAACTCCTGTGCTTGTAACATAGCACTGTAAGTATTCATATGCAGGCTGTGCTGCATCCTCCTTTGATTCTCTGTTATCTTCCCTGAACATTAATATGTTCTCAGGAAGCTACAGAGACCTTGAGTCCTATACCTCAGACTGCATGTTTGGAAAACTGCATCATGAAAGGTGTGAGGATGGCCCTAATGGCAGCTTTGGAGCTTCTTTTGACACCACAGCCAGCCATTGAGGCAACACTGGTCAGTAAGGTAGGAAAGTGTTCCACAAACAGGCTGCTAGTGGGCTGTTGGGTTTTTTTCCCAGATACCACAAATTTATGACTGAGTAGCATTTTCAGCTATATATTAATTATTGAAACATGTTTGTTTATTGAAATTAAATTATTTCATGGCTATGCATAGCAAGGTGATTAAAAGTTTAAGTTGTGTGGATGCTTCTGATCAGTGAAAGGGAGATTAAGAAAACCTTCACCTTCCCAACCTGCAGCTAGATGTTTCAGCCCTTAAATACCTTTAATCAAAACACCTGAAAGGAGCTGTTCAGTTCCAGTATTGAAAAAAAATTCAAATTTGAAATTTTTATGAAGTACTCAGAACCAGAATTGTTCTTCTCCAGCTAGCATTAGTCATGCCAAAATGGAATTAAATAAGGCAGATTTGAAAAAAGACAATGAGATAAAAATGTTGATTTGAAGCTCCTCTCAAGATACGAAAGGGAACATTTACATTGATGTCAGGAACTCAGACCACTAAGCTAAATATTCAGACATGGCCACCTAAAACATGTGCTTATGTTCTTATCTATTTCAATGTGCTTTTCTCAATTTTATTGTATCATTCCTTAAATCCTAATGGGATTTAATATCCTGGCTGCAGTTAGACAGGAAATGTCCTAGACATTTGAAAGATATGGCTTGTGCTTCAAGAAGAATATAGTGAGAAATAATAGAAATCAAGTCTACAGGATAAGGAAATAGAAAGAAAAATGACCAAGGTGATGATGAACAGATGTGTTTTACTGAGGTATTTGCTTGTTGATTTCTTTAATTTTAAGTTGATTGTGACAGATTCCGTTACCCTCATCCTCTCTTCCTAGACTGGTTTTTAGAAATTTCTCACTTCACAATAAGTAAAGTCACTGTCGTCTATAGTTTGTGAGTCAATTCCCAAGTTTTACAATCATGAAAGCTAAACATGTTGAGTGCTCTTAATTCCTCCACTTCCAAAATTCTGCTTTTGCAAATGATGAGTTCATTCACACAGAGACGCAGTTCAGTTCTTGTAAGCATATTGAAAACAGAGAGCTTGCTTTAGGAAGCCAACATGGAAGGGTCGGGACAAAGCTCAATTACTTTACCTGCTTTCAGTTTTGTCAATTTGCTAAAGAACAAACTGTTTCAGCTTTTCCAGCCTTCTGGAATTTGCCAAGGATGTTTTTCCTTCACAAAGTTTATTTTTTAAATCAGGCAGGTGGTTCAGCTCTTCAATCTTTTTTAATGTCTTTGGGGTAGAAATGTCTAACACAAGGACACAACTCACTTTTGCATAAGGATCCCTGAGATCTGCTGAAAAATACTGCAATTATGACTATTACTATGAGTTATTATTAAACAGTTGTAAAAGACTACAGAGGTAAAGCTTTTCCAAAATAATTTATTTAACCACATTCAGTTGTATCCTTGCTTCCTCATTCCTTCCCTCTGTCACACCACAGTTAACGCTGAAGTCATAAATATCTAATTAGATTTGTACATATGCTCTTGCTTAATACAATCAACAGTAGTTACCAGTGCATATTTTCTGTACTGAGTTTTAAAGTATCTGTTTATTAAAGACCAAGAGCAGGAGATTAGAATACTAACATTAATAAAAGGAGTCCTTTTCTCACCATCATAAGGGGAGAAATCAACAGGAAAGTTTTTACAGATCTCTAAGGGCAAAATCCATGTAACAATAAAAAGGAGATAAACTCCAGAGTGCCAGCTTCCAAAGTACTGATACACTTAAGTGACCAGTCAAAGCTTTTTTACTTGCAATACCTAATGAGAAGTGCTGTGTATTTTACCCAATTTTCTAGAACCTTTACTGAAATCTTTTATTCAGATGTCACATTTACATAGGTGAGATGTACTCTGGGCAGACTCCTAGAATAAGGTGAATGCATAAATCAGTTTTAATACGAGATTCTCTCCTTAGGAGATTCCCAGCAAATCAGGAGCTGCAGCTACCTGTGGCTGCATGTCCTCAGCTGGGCTTTCTGTCGTACCTGGGAGTCAAACAAAACCTAATCAGCAATCGAACTTACAATCGAAAGAGAGCTCAGTGCAGGGTATTGACCATGTTAGGAGGTATAGACTGTCTCTCTCCAACAATGGAAAGGGAGTGAGAGAACAACTAGTATGCTGTGTGGTCCCAAACATCTCAGAGGAGCCTCTGCATATCCTTTCTTACTTTAAAAAGACAGTGTCATGACAGATCAGGGCAGTATGGCCTAGATGGGAGCCAGGCCATATTAAAGGCGGATAAACTGTCACACTTAGGCTCATATTAAAATGTAATCCTGTTAGAGTTTCTCTACAGTATCACGTCATCTTACACAATTGAAAAGAAACCATGCTCAACTGAAATATGCCTGTGTGACTGAGAACCTTGAACAGTGGGGTAGTTAAATCTTGCCATTTCTAGAAAAGGACAACACACAGTATAGGCTGCATTACAGTATAGGTACATTTACCATTTGAATTCATAATGATAGGTTACAGGACTTTTCAGGGTCTCACATTTTATCTCCAACTGTTCTAGCCTTGAAGCTGATACCTGACGGTACTCCAAATAAATATAGTAATCTACATGTGAAAGGTTGCAGGGTTATAACAGTTTGACTCCTAAAAATATTTTCTACACTCTCAATCCATGGGGTTCCCAAAAGCAGCATTTGGGACATGTTATAAACTGCACAGCTGTAGCAGAAGAACAAGCTTTCATGTACTGCTGAACTACATTTCCTTCTGAATTACTTGGATGGTACTTAAACAACTTAAATAAAGAAAAAAAGATTTTGAAACACGATTTCTGTTCACTGAAATTCAGTTTTCCTGAAATCTCAGCCAGTGAGTTTTGATCTGGGTCAACAAAATCTGGAAAAATACTGCGCTTATGTAACTGCAATTTGAGACACCAAGATCTACACAGGCCTGGTACTTGTCAAGGTTTATATCCTTCATTAGGTTCAAGTATAAAAAATGCAGCATTTTTTTCAGTCATTGGAAACAACATATAACAAGACAAGATAACATTATATAATACAGTATCTTTCATTACTCATTTCATCCTTTAGAGAGTTGAATTGCTTGGTTATATATCTGAATAATAAAGAGTAGCTGGGAAGGTAAAAGTTAAAAAATACACTTAAAAGCTGAAAATATACATTAAAGACCTCATCTATACTAAAGCTAACAAATTTGTTTATATAGCCATTCATAGAAAACTGTTTAGCAGATTTAAAAAGAGGTATCTAATCTTTATGGTTTCAAAATGCTTTTCTGCAAAACTGCTATAGTTTGAGCTGATATCCTAAAACAATAACTTAGCAGATGTGAGCCTGTTTCATTTAGTAGAAAGCTAATTCTGAAGTCTGTTGACAGCACAATTCACATCAGAAACAGTATCAAGATGATTGTTTTAGCAAATATATTCCTTACAGCAGGGTATCTTGTATTTGTGGATTACCACACTTATTTAAAAGACTTTCCTCATAATTCACTGTAGTGAGGTGCAATAATCCGCCAGTGTGCATTAAGCTGGAGAATATACATAACGACATTACAGAAATAGAAGGAGAACATTCCAGATTCTGGTAGGAAATGAAAAAAAAATATAGAGTGTGATTAAATAGGACAGCCAAGGGTCTACTCTGTCAGGCATCAGTGAATAGTGTTCATTGAAGTCGGTGGTTCTGCAAAAGAAAAAAAAAAATACTCGAGCAAAAATTTCCAGTTAAATGGTTTAGTTTTAGGTTTTTAAAATGTTTTCATTTTAGGATTTGAAACAGACTGTGAGAGGACAAAGACTGGTGGTACAATATGCAAACACAAGTGATAAGTCTTGCCTTCACTGAAGTCACTGAAAGTCCTTCAATCACTGCAATGACTTTGCATCAGATCTATTTCAAGACTATTTAACAGTAATATTAAGCAATGTTTAATATTAATACCTTTTTTTTTTCCAGAAATCCATAAAAAGCACAACTTTAGAATAATCTTCCAGTGGGCTTGATTTTACCTGTTAAACATTTCAGCTATTCAGCTTTTTTTTTTTTTTCTCTTTTCTTTTACAGGCAGGCCAGATCTAGCAGATAGCTGATGCGAGAACTTTGCTGACTTAAGAAAGCTGAGTGTAACACCAACAGACTTCAGTGAAAGAAAATATCCCTCCAAGCAACTCATACAGAGACAACTTTTGGTAGCTTTAAATTAACCTGTTGCTCACCTGCAAAGACACAGCTATTATTTCTTTCAGCACACATGGAGGAAAGCAACAAACTTTGTAACCCTGGCTAATAAGACTGTGGCTTTCTTATCCAAAGTAGGAGGTAGGCCAATTACAAAAGGATTTTTTTATATTTAGCCTCCAGGACTTTAACGCTGGCCTGAACAATGGACATAAATAGAAGCCAATTTTAATGACCTGAGATTTTGCTACCTGTTCTTTATTATTGTTAGCAGTTCTTTAACACTTTGGTACTTTACTTCTTTAAATTAGAAATGGGTTTGTGGACTAGAATGTGGCCCACAGATTGGGCTATTCTGATGAAATCATGGCTTATTTTTTCCCTGGGGCTGTACATGCAGGTGTCCAAAACTTTGGCCTGCCCAAAAGTGTGCCGCTGCGACCGAAACTTTGTCTATTGCAATGAGCGAAGCTTGACCTCAGTGCCTCTTGGGATACCGGAGGGTGTAACCGTCCTCTACCTCCATAATAACCAAATTAATAACGCTGGATTTCCTGCAGAGTTGCACAATGTCCAGTCTGTGCACACGGTCTACCTGTATGGCAATCAATTAGATGAATTCCCCATGAACCTGCCCAAGAATGTCAGGGTTCTTCATCTGCAGGAAAACAACATTCAGACCATTTCACGGGCTGCCCTTGCTCAGCTTTTGAAGCTGGAAGAGCTGCACCTGGATGACAATTCCATCTCCACTGTTGGCGTTGAGGATGGGGCATTCCGGGAAGCCATCAGCCTCAAGCTTCTGTTTTTATCCAAGAATCACTTAAGCAGCGTACCAGTAGGCCTTCCGGTGGACTTACAAGAACTTCGCGTAGATGAAAACCGAATTGCTGTCATTTCAGACCTGGCCTTCCAGAATCTTACAAGTCTGGAGCGCCTGATTGTGGATGGCAATCTCCTTACTAATAAAGGCATAGCTGAAGGTACCTTCAGCCACCTCTCCAAGCTCAAGGAATTCTCAATTGTGCGGAATTCATTGACCTACCCTCCTCCCGATCTTCCAGGTACACATCTGCTAAGGCTCTACCTGCAGGACAACCAGATAACCCATATACCGCTTACAGCCTTTTCAAACCTCCACAAACTGGAACGTCTTGATATTTCCAACAATCAACTTCGGATGTTGGTAAAGGGGGTATTTGATAATCTCCACAACCTGAGGCAACTCACTGTAAGGAATAATCCATGGTTGTGTGATTGCAGTATTAAGTGGGTCACTGAATGGCTCAAATTTATTCCTGCTTCCATCAATGTACGGGGTTTTATGTGCCAGGGACCAGAGCAGGTCCGAGGCATGGCAGTCAGGGAGCTTAATATGAATATGTTGTCATGCCCCACCACCACTCCTGGCCTGCCACTTACCATCACCCCAGTCCCAGCAACAGCCATGCCAACTACATTAGTTCCCACCTCATCAGTTCCTCCCCCAGGTAGCAAATATAATCCTCTCAGTCCCACCATAGCCACACTCCCCACTGTGCCTGACAGGGAGGACAGAGAAAGGGTGACACCTCCTATATCTGAACGGATTCAACTCTCCATCCATTTTGTGAATGACACTTGCATCCAAGTTAACTGGATGTCCGTTTTTACCGTGATGGCATATAAAATTACATGGGTTAAAATGGGCCATAGTCTGGTAGGAGGAATTGTTCAGGAACGCATAGTTAGCGGTGAGAAGCAACACTTAAGCTTGGTAAATCTGGAGCCCAAATCCACCTATCGGATTTGTTTGGTTCCACTGGATACTTACAACAATTACCGAACTGGAGAAGACACTGTCTGTTCAGAAGCCACAACCAAGGCTTCCTTTTTGAGCAATGGCAGCAACATCCCCTCCAGCCATGAGCAGACGACTTCTCAGAACCTGGGCTCCCCATTTCTGCTGGCAGGGTTGATAGGGGGTGCAGTGATATTTGTCCTCGTGGTCCTGCTCAGCATTTTTTGCTGGCACATGCACAAAAAAGGGCGTTACACCTCCCAGAAGTGGAAATATAACCGGGGCCGTCGGAAAGATGACTATTGTGAGGCAGGGACCAAGAAGGACAACTCCATCCTGGAGATGACGGAAACCAGCTTCCAGATTGTCTCCTTAAATAATGATCAGCTCCTTAAAGGAGATTTCAGACTGCAGCCCATTTATACCCCAAATGGGGGCATTAACTACACAGACTGCCACATCCCCAACAACATGCGATACTGCAACAGCAACGTCTCAGACCTGGAGCACTGTCATACGTGATAGTGAAGGGAGATGGGGGTGTCTAGGACAAAAAGGAAAAACTCTGGAAAAAGTAACCTCCCAACAACAATGAAAAAATTACATTTGATAAATGTTACCCAGATGCATTTATGCATTTGAATACTCTGTAATTTATACGGTGTACTATATAATGGGATTTAAAAAAAGTGCTATCTTTTCTATTTCAAGTTAATTGCAAATGGTTTTGTAACTCTTTGCTTTTTAAATCTTTAAAAAATATTGCTAAGTACTGTACAGGGTTGTACAATAAGAACCCAATGTCATGGCAAAGGAAAGAATGACTCATTCTTCAAATATTAACCACTTTGCTGTCGAAGCTGTCTGAGGGATGTTAAGTTTCTAGGTGTCCTGTAGTACAGGAAATAAGTGCATATTAAAACAGGGTCACTAGGAACAGACAAAAGCAATTCAGATAAAATGGGTGCAAACCTTCTGACTTGAACTTGGCAGTTGCTGTTGAACTTCAAACAATTGGAAATATTTCTGTTCCCCTTTGTCAGTTCTGCATTTCCTACCTCCAACTGAAAACTGGAGTTCTGAGTGCTACCAAAAAGGTCACTTTACTGTTTAATTACTTTTCTCCCAATTTACTTGGAATAGGAAAGGTAGGGACAGCTCAGTGTTAAACTTAAAGGGACCTTGGTTCCTATTTGCAAAAGATACTCTGAAAGTGTCCCCCAATACTATATACTTTTATGATAGAAATTGTTTCTGCTTTTCCTTATGATTAAGAAGCTTTAGGCATTGTCTGACCTTTCTCAGTAGGAGATGAAGGTTATGAGTATGTAACAGATAGCTGTTATTAAGTTGCACCTCTCTCTAATAGAGCAGCATTTGTTGACACAGCATGTTCAGGTAAACCCCAAATGAAGGAAATTCTGAATGCTCCCAGCTCTGCAGTATTCATGTAGAATTTGGAATCTAAAAGCCTAAATTGCTGAAAACATGATGAAAAATATGATGCCAACAAAAAGGTTGCTATTAACTTACATAGTTCAAATCTTGTTTCATTTAGGGATCTGAGTTACATTCAGTATGGAGAAGTGGGAAAAGAAAAGACAAACAGAGAAAACGAATAAGAAAGATATTTTTTTAATGTATTTATTATTGGAAAGGCTTATTATGAACTGAAATATGTTCAGCAGGGAAAATCATGTCTAAATCTTGGTTGGTTTTGCTTTTGTTTTTTTTCCTGTTCAAGTATACAGAGATGGACATTAACTAAGCATATGATTAGCTGAGGAATTTTGAGAATACAAGTAAGTATGCACTGTCCCTCTGAATTACTCTTCTTTAGATAAACCTTTTTGAAGTTTTCCACAATGATCTGTGCTTTATAAGCAGTAGATGGACTTAGAATTTGCTTTTTTATTCCCTCAAATTCTTTAGCTGGAGTACTTTCTGAGTCCTTGAGCTTTACATGCACTATGTGAAACATCATGCTTGTATTAAAACAATGATGCTGCTCTCAAAATTATAGGATGTTCCAACCACTCCATTGACCCTGTGACTGCTAAGAATTCTGGACTTCTTGCCAGCTCAGTGGTGGAATCTAATTTTTCCTTTCTTTCAGTTTATTTGTTTTTTAATGTATCTCCCTTTTTCCTGAGTGCGGGGACAAGCAAAAAATCACAAAAAAGATTAAAAAAAGAGAGAGAGAAAACTTTCCTGAGGGAGTAGGGAATCAAAGAGAAATTTTTTGCAATGACCAGCTAGGGACAAGGAGAAGTTGTTAGAAGTGGATTGGAAGTAAAGGCTGAAGCATTTTTACTGTGGAATCTTTATGAGACTGTTTGTTGAGAGAGAGGGTTTTAATCCTTTCCTTTGCTCATTTCACTCAACCCATTCTTGAAACCCAGCAGTCTGTGAGTGTGCAGTTTCTCAAATTCAAATATCATGATAACACTCATTTTCTGCAACAGCAAAATGAATCCAGTTATGATTGATGTCAAACTACAATCATTATATAAGGAATTGCATCTTTCCCCCAACATTTTGAAATTTCACTCTATTCTGTATATTTGCTATTTTCTCCAGCTATAACAGGTATTTTAGGCAATCTATGTGGCTACTGTAGTAGTAAAGTCACTGAAATTTTGCTGAATAAAAGGCTGCCATATGATTTCAAATGATGTAGTTCTAGGTAGAAACGTCTATGCAAAGTGTTTTGTTTTGTTTTGTTTTGTTTTTTTCTGTGACCTATTTACTGAAAATTATGATGAGAAGGTTGGTACTTCTTTTTGTTTAATAAGTTTTAGCTGCCAAAGCCCATAAGACAAGCAGCAAATAGTTGTGCTTCTGCACTATTCCATTGCATGCTGGAGTTTGTTTGAAATTAAGTAGAGCCAGAGGTTCCCATTGGGTGTGGATGTAGTATTTAATTTCACTAAAATAAATAGCTGTACACTTGATTTCAAAAGGCATCCTTTGTAAGTACACGCTTACTAGAATTTTGTACTTCAGTGACTCATGCTGGAGGAATCTTTGTCCTCCTTGATTAACATCTTCTGTTCTAAGCCTCAGGAGACCATAGTTTCAAGATGAGCTAGGCACCTTATTTGTAGCAGATGACATATTCAGGGAGTTCAGCCTTACTGCAGGTAAATGATCCACAAGCCCAAACTTATGACAACAAATATGGTTACTGTCCTAATAGGGTGAAAATAGAAGGCATTCACAAACTGTTCATTTTGATCTCAGATGATGAAATGTATATCTATATCTATCTGTGAACTATTAGTTGCTTACCTAGATAAAAAATCAAAATTATATTAAAGATAGCATAGTTTATGCTTCTTTTCAGTATGAAGAATAATATATACATATTGTCATTGGATACTGACAAGTTTATTTTCTATGAATATACTTCTGAAAAAAGGTAGCAAGCCACTTATATAAGAATTTGTGGATAGAGCTGGGAATATTATCTAAACAAATTCACAGTTGTAGTAAAAGGAAGAGTCATATGTTTCATTTGAAGAGTGTTTCTCCCAGTTCTAATTTCTATCCAGCTGCTAAAGAGTTAATGTATTTCAACCTACAAGAGAGTTTGGGAGGCTTCAAAAGTGTCGGTCACACAAACAGCTGAGGCTTCATTTCAGGTCACATAAGTATGTAATGGGCAATTTTCACTAGGTTAAATATTTGTAAAAAGCATTAAAAATGGACAATGACCTTTGGCAATGTAAAGTTTAAGTTCAGTAACTTTTTTCCTTGGGCTTCATAAAAATGGGGTCATCCTCCCTTAGTGCAAATATCTGACCACAGATACTAACCAAAGGCTATAGAGCAGAAGTCCCAAATATGTGCATATACAACTCATTCAAAATGTTCACTTCCGGGTTCTGATCTGAACAGGTTCATTGGACCTGGGGGCAAATCAATGGTTTGCAGACAAAATCTCACCCATCTTCCATTGTATGTTGCTAATAGCTGACATAAATGTACAGAAAAGATTGGTGAGTGGAATAAAACAAGAGTTTTAAGTGAAATTATGTTGAAGAAGTATCATAACAGTGCTGTGTCCAGTGCTTGGGTTCCTTTTGAAGACTTATTTATTTACAAACAAGTCCTCATTTTCACAGATTGTCACTCTAACAAGTGTTCCTTGCATGTAGCTTGCTGGCAGAAACAAACACCTGATGAACACATGGACTTTGTGTTAACAAGTTTTTACTGCAGACATTAGTGCTGAATTTCTTCGTAAGAAGATTTAGAGATTGTGTTACTTTGAACTGAAAAGATATTAGCAGCTTTCCCTGTAAGCCAATAAAGGACTATGTTGAATGTCACATAAAACAAAAAAAAAGAAATAATTTATGCTATTTGCTACAAAAGTAGTTCAACTATATTTTTCTCTCAGTCATTTTATCTTTTCATGAGAGAAAATTTATCCCTCTGAAAAATGTATAGATTTTAATTTTGCAAGTGAAATAAATTTATGCATATTGTATTGTTATGGTTTTAAGGATCTCCACAAGGCACTTTATTAACGACATTGAAGTGAAAGTTCAGTCTCAGCTTTTGACAGTGAAGTGGTTAATTCCCATTGAATTCTCCATTTATAGTACTTCTTCACCTTAAATTATAACTTGGAGATATTAAAGATTTTTCTTTAGAACATGAGAATAATGGGTTTACTCATTACTTATATTTCCAGCTCAGTGGAAAAACTAAACAAAAATGAGTGCCAAAACCAAAAGTTATGGGCTGTGAGCCTCATCAAATCCTGCCTGATACTCTCTTCTAAACACATAGATAATCCTAGGAAGCTGATGATCACTCATTCCTTGAACTCTACTGAACAAGGCACTTTGTACCCCAGATGATACTACAGGCAATATTGAAGCATTTTGCATTACACTTTTGTACAGCATAGAATGAATGTCTTGCTCTTTAAAAGGACACTGGCTAGTAGTCTGTCTGGAAAACTAGCACAAAAAAAGATTTGTCAAGCTTTTATTATAGACGGGCTCTGTAGAAATGTGCCTCATGAGATCTGAATTCTGATCCTCTCAGAAACAGATAAGCTACTAAACAAATTGTTAACATCACTTGGTCCCAAATATCTGAAGGTGATTTTTCATAAAATTTATTTTAACTGAGACATGCACACTTGATTCTGTTCTGTGTTTGGTATACTTTCTATCGTTAACATGGAAAAATAGATAATTTGAAGCCTGCATTATTTGTTTTCTGCAATCTGCCATGTTGCACGTATTGTTAACTTCAAAACCTCACTATACACTATATATTATCTTGTTGACATATTCAGTAAAGAGTTATTTTAAAAAATACAACAATCCCACTGTATTTATATGAGCAAGTTAATTAAAATGTGGATGTGAATATCTGAAAGGGAAAACGGAAAAAAAAAAAAAATCAAATTTCTCTACTTTCTTTCCTGGAAATATTTTCAAATCTACTCTATGTCCACCTGCTCTTCAGATTCTAAAGGACAAATATTTTAATAGTCTGTCTCTCAAAGAGTTAAACCATTTGTTACTTCTACTTCTCAGATTTAATCTTATTTTATAAAATTATTGCATTCTGATATGCATATAGGAAAGCACTGTAAAACAAGAACAGATTGTATTCCAGTGTTTGCAATGAAAAGGTACACTTAAGCAACTGCACACATCTATAACAAATATATATATGTGGAAGCTGTGACCTGTTATATGCATAGTCATTTGATAAATGCATTTGACATTCATCCTTCACAATTTTAAACCTGCCTTTTATCTATTATTATCTATTTAATCTGTTTCCTTGAAATGAAATGTGATTTTTTCCAATTCTCCCTTCAAAAGTGTTCTTCAGTTTTCCAAATGCAAGACGTTCAGACATAGGCCTTAATAATTTTTTTTATATCTTATACCTAACATATATGGTATTATATACAGTGTGTATAAAGAGATGCTTTAGCTACTTGGAAATGAAAATTACCCCTCTTCTAGTTAATTATACAAGAACTTTTTTTTTTTTGCCAGAACCTGAAATATTGAATGTTACAAGCTATGTTATTTCAAAGCTTAGAAATGTAATATTGCAGTGCCAAAATTCCTCTATAAATTGTCTTACTCTCTGTCTTAACCCTGAATAACAACTAAAACTACTGAGGATCACATCCAGTCCTCTCCCCTAAATATACCTCTCTGAACCTGACATTTCTTCTGAGCCAGATTAAACCCTGGTAACTAAACCTTCTTGCCTTACCACAGGAAGGGGGACAATAGAGTTAAAGTAAATTATAAATGCTTGAAATCATTTTTTGTATTTTTGGCAAAAATAATGTCATAATCATTTCAATGGATGATTTTGTTTTCTCTCTCTCTCAAAAAAAAGACAAATACTGCTGGCTTCATCAGATGACATTTTAATAGCCCAAAATAATTTATCTTAGTAGAGATCAATCTTTATATTTACTTTGTATAGTTCTAAGCTCAGTTATCTGGCACTGTTCACACACACATGTGTGTATAAATCCCTAGAGTTGTGTATAGAGGGTTTAACTATAAGGAATCCCCAAAGTAAGCACACAGAGGAGTAGTTTTCATTACTATTCAGTCAACATTTTTCAATATTTCACTTTAAAAAGCAGTTCTTCTATCTAAGAAGTATTATGGTTCCATGTGGAGAAACTGCATTTGGTCATTAAAGTATGAAACAAATATTTTAATTCTACTTGAAGTGCCACTATCAATGAAGGCTCGAACCAAAAAACACTAAAATACTTCTATTACACAAGGAGAGACTTAGTGATTTTTTTAACTATAATTTCAATTCCCAAAACAAATTAGAACACTTATAGTGAAATCCTAACCCCATTGATTTCAACTGTAGTATATTTATAGGAATAATATATTATCAGAAGAATTATTAAAAATATCCAGTATGACATTGTATAATATGTCATACTATGTATCCTCAAATAAAATATAATAACAGATTAAGGCAGTAGGCCTATGTATCTCTTTTGCAAATCTAGCAGAACGGTGCAATACACTTTAACAAAAATGAGGGGAGAGAGAGATATGTACTGAGCAATGTTGTCCAATGTAGAGCCGCACAAGATATGGACATTTAAAACCACAAAAGGATGCTGAGTATAGCAAGAATGTTCTCTTACACATAAACATTTTTTCTGTTTACAACTCCCTATTACAGATAACATATGTGACCGCAAAAGTGTGTGTATGACTATTAAGAGTTTATAGTTTAGTTACACTTTGGTGGTGACATCTTATATAGAGTAAGAAGAATCTTGACCCTGTGCACTGGGTCTATTACTTACCTTCCCCTAGAAAGGATTTATATATAGAAGGGAGTGACAAAAGAAGAAAAAATGTCATGCTGATTACACTATCCTGCCTAAGTGTAGAATGCCTTGAAGGATGAAGACAGTGTATAAAATAAAATATAAAATATTACTGAAAATCCAACTCAAATGCACATTTATAACTTTGGTGTTCTCTGTGCAAAAGTGGGATGTCTCCATGATGAATACTACTCAGAGTGCTAAGCTGAACACAACCATTCTTGAAAAGCACAATTGCTAGAAAGATTCTGTTAAAATGGTGTATTTCTTAAGTGAGATTGATATTTTTACTCCTATAGACTTTGAGCAGGTGATCATCCAGATAAATAAAATTCTTTGTAATGAGGATTGGAACAATGTGTTTAAAGATAGAATGTGGTACTGCCTGCTTGTGATGAAGAAAAGGCAGATTTTTTTGTGTGAAGATGAAATATAGTAATAACGATGGACAGAGATACTCCTCTTTACTGACATTTTATGGACATGAAAAGGACACATACTTAAGCTCTATACATATATATTTGTGACATAATTTTAAATTTCCTTTATAATTTTCAGACTCTTCAGATGAAATCCACTTCTAACACATGTACAGTATTCAAAAACATTTAAATCCTCAGAAAGGATTGCAATCCCTTTCAATTAATAGAATCAAGAAGATGTGATAAAATTAGTATTTACAGGATGCATGCAGTAATTTTTCAAAGCTTTAGCTGTGGCAAAAGAAAGAAGGAAAGAAAGAAAGAAAGAAAGAGAAGGAAAAAGAAAGAAAGAAAGAAAGAAAGAAAGAAAGAAGAAAGAAAGAAAGAAGAAAGAAAGAAAAGAAATAAGACGATTGTTAGACTAGAATAGCTTTATATTTATTTTTACATAATAAGTCCTTCCAATTTCCTAACACACCCAATTGAATGTTAAACTTTGGTTTGACTTGAAAGTCAGGCAATTATATTGTTGTAAGCCTAACCTCATATAACTTCACAAACTGGTTTGGGCATTCACAGTTTAGGAACCAATACATAATTCGTTGCTCTCTGAGTTAAAATGCAAAGTTTAAGAATTTTTTCCCATTAAAGAAATATGCTAACAAAATTTGAGAGCTGGTGTGAAGCGAAGTATTGCAGTATATGTTAATGTGAACAATTTCATTTATTCAAGCAAGGCATTAACATGTCTTTGCAAGTGAGGACTGCAGAAGAAAGCCATGCATATTAATTCTATGCCATTTTCAAGAAAATCTTTCTCACTAGTACTAGACACTACTCCTAGCTGACAAAAAACACATATAACTTATAAAAATAAATAAATGGAAATCTGAGAAAGGGAGATATTTCAAATCAATATAGTTATTCTAATAGTATACAGTTGACTACTTCCATCAATTAAAAAAATCTCATAAGCTTATTGAAGCTTTTCATATTAAAGGTCCCTAGCAAGCATGTGTTCTACTTCTCATTCACAAAAATTGGTTTAGTCAGCTTTTCAATTACATCTGCATTGTAGCTTAGTTTTGAATTCAAGATTTACTTTTTTTTTTTTTTTCTTTCCTTAATTACCAGAAGTAACCTCAGGTTCCTGATATCCAGAGAAGGGTAATACAGCTGGTGAAGGGCCTAGAGGACAAGACTCATGAGGAGCAGCTGAGGGAGCTGGAGTTGTTTAGTCTGGAGAAAAGAAGGCTCGGGGGAGACCTTATTGCTCCCTACAACTGCCTGAAAGGAGGGTGTAGAGAGGTAGGAGTTGACCTCTTCCCTCAGGTAACAAGTGATAGAATGAGAAGAAATGGCCTCAAGTTGCCCTAGGGGAGGTTTAGATTGGATATTAGGAAAAACTTCTTTCCTGAAAGGGTAGTCAAGCATTGGAACAGACTGTCCAGGGAGGTGCTGGAGTCACCATCCCTGGTAGTATTTAAAAGATGGGTAGGCAAGGGGCTTAGGGACATGGTTTAGAGGTGAAATTGGTAGTGTTAGCTTTATGGTTGGACTCAGTGATCTTAAAGGTCTTTTCCAGCCACTATGGTTCTATGATTTTAGGATTCTATGCTTCTCAGTTCTAATTGGTCATGATGTTCATTTGGAAGTCTGTCTATGCACTGATTTACTTTGTCATCTATGAAAAGTTTGAGGGACAGGCTACTTTATGTGTGATACTAGCCTTCATGACAAATTTATAATTAACTATATTTCTATACATTTCTGATTTGGTTTTGGTTTTCTTTTTTATAATTTAACATTATGAACAAGTGGAAAATGGAAAAAATTTAAAGTAGAGCAAAGTTAAATTATTTTCTGCTACAGTTATAGCAATGGTAAGACTGTGTTTTCTTTTTAGCAGAAGACAAAATTTAAGAATACTGAGTTAAAGAAATTATCTTAAAAAATTTTGCTATAAATTTTAGGTTGAATTAATTGTTCTTCAACATTGAGTTACAGTAATCATGCTATGAAGTTGAGTTTGGAAGACTAGATAAACACAGGCTTGTAGCTATAGGATCTTTGTGTTTATAGATTCAGTTTTACAGATTAGCACTAGTAGCTGCACAAAGAAAAGGGGACAAATGTTTCTTCTTCCTTACTCTGGTACATCAGACTCACTTCTGTATTGATTGAGGAAGAAGACTGATATCTCACAGAGATCTTCCTCAAAAAACGAGATGTCCAGAATAGAAGGAAAGTAACTGGAGTTATGGAATTTCTCCTGCTATCTACAGAAGTTGGCAGATGCAGAGCTGGATAATTTTATGAGGGATGCATCAAATTACAGGTGCTCTGCAGCATCATATAGGACTTTTGGTTTTTACAAGACCCTATTAAGATACCTTTACTTCCACTTGGAGACCTGTAACAAAAGGCACAACCCATTCCTCAACCTATGAGAGAAGGATCTTAGTTTTATTTTGTTTCATGGGCTTTTAATTACTATTTCCTATAAGTTCTGGAGTTCCAAGTGCACACTATGTTCAAGGAGTATTTAACAAGGTAAGTTTGGAAGGTCACGTTTTTGATGACTCTCCTTTTAACAATGAAAATATAAGTAAGGTTCTTGCAGACAAAATTCCAAACCACAGTAGATTTGATCATTGTCTTAATGGTCAGATCGGACACTACTACTTTCAGTTTAGATGTCTATTACTTTTCTCTATTATTTCTTGTCCAATTAATTGTTTTCTTAACATTTGAAATTAAGCTATTAGTACTATTGCTTATTTGTCACAATACAAAGAAAAAGTTTCTACGGAACCATTATATCTGTGATATGTATGATGAAGATTACACAGCAAATCTAAGCTACAGAAATGCTAGAAGTACTGTGAGCCATTTATCATGAGGTAATGATCTTCTGCTGTGATATTAGTTCAGTTTATTCACAGACTATGACAAAACCAGACGCAACAATCTCACAATTTCCTTTGCTTTTGCATCATTTCTTCTATTCCACATCAACCTTCTCCAGTATGATTGGCTTAGAGGACAGATTGCTGCTTGCTGCCTCACATGATAATGTCATTTATAAGTGTTCACATTTAAGATTAAAAAAAAAAACAACAACAAAGCTGTTTTCTGATTAGCTGCATTTTTGGGCTCCTGTAATATTAATTTGCTCTGTATCTGTCTACTGCATTATTTCTCTCTCAACATTTTTACATACACCTAAGACATGCACACATGAACATACACACAAGCACACTGCGTTTATACATCTTAAATATATATATATATACATTTAGATACTCAGACATACACATAAACATATATATAGACATATGCTGTGAATATCTCTAAATGTAAATATGGATTGGTCAAGGCTGAGCCCCATATTTTGCTCTGATTTATGCATCATTTCAGTTCCACTTAAGCTTCTCAAAGAAAGCAAGGATGTAGAATAGCATGAATATTTTTTGAAGAACTGTATTGTCAGTATTGGTGAGAGCATCTCTTCAATAATGTATGCATTTTGGCAGCCTGTGCACAAAAACTTGAATAATACAGAGAAGATTAACATAGCTCCTGAAAGAGCTTACTATACACCTTCTGAAATACTCTTTCAAATGCACAAAACACATCTGAGGAGTCAGTTTATAGCAGGACTGTTCTGTGTGGTTGCTAAATAAACTGAATAAAGACAGAGGAGAATGTGGGAAAAGACAGTATGTAGCTAAAACCTAGTATGAATAAGAAGTGAAAAATTCAGATGTTTCTACATCATTAACGTTACAGTTGACTTTATGTAATTTTCTTCTCTGTGGTCCATTTCTCTTTCTCTGTATTTTACAGTTTTTCCTTCTCATATAAACTGTCTTTTAAGTCACTCTTCACCTTCTGCTTCATGAAGAACCCTTTGTAATATGGTATTTTTGTGTGGTGCTCCAAATGTGGCCTCTCTCATACATGAGGGGATGCATTTGCATGTAGCAGCCCAAATGGGCAGTGTTTATTGCCACTCTTCCTCCACAATTCATTTATCTAACTGTTCTAAAAAGATCTTGCTGAGATGAGCCACACAACTAGTGTGCTATTACAGGAAGACTTAGAACTTAGCTATGAAATATTCTTCCAGTGTTTCATTTTAGAGGTTCTCTATTTGCAGCAAACATGCAAGGAAATTTGCATGCAGCAACAGTCTTCTGTGCCGCACCAACAGTGCTTTTTCCTTTGCTCCCAGCCATTCCACTTGCATCTAGCTGCTGACTTGAAATAGGAAAATCCCAGTTTGCTTCTGTTGTTCATACACAGCTTAGGAATCCTGATTCCATAATTAAAAGACATAAATAATCTCAAGTCAAATTCAAAGATGGGGAGAAAGAGCTGTGGGGCTTGGGACACTGAGTGCATGAACATGTGGTAGCCTACAGGCCAAGTTCTCTGTGCTCCATACAGGGCTTCAGTCACCTATATTGCCCCTTTCTGAGACATCTTTGGTGTAAAAAGAAAATCATTTCCTTTTACAAACCTATCCATCCCTTCCTGAGGTCATAAATTGTAAGTATTATTTCTCCCAAGGTGCAGAGGAAAGAATGAGACAGAGACTCCACCCCATTTCTCCAAAAGCAGGAAAGTCATCCATGGAATGTTTTAAGAACTGGCTCCCTCACAGAGTATCCACTATTTCCTTGTGCTAACCAGGCTCCATGTCTTCTAGTACCACCAGCTATTCTCCTACTGCCAAATATGTTAACTCTGTAGTTAAAATGACTCCTTACACTGTATTTCTGAAGATTCAGAACTTCTGTATTTTATTGTAATTTTTAGCTGTTAGTTTACATACTCTGTTTTTGATAGGACTCCTGCCTTACTCTTTGCTCAAGATGGAAACAAAGCAGGGCAGGTGTTTTATGCAAAATCATGAGCCTGATATTACCCTCTTTTAAATACCTACCTTTGCAAATTAAAACATATTTTATTATGTGTTTTCAGGGTTTGTTTTTAACCCATAGTACTGCATACATAGTGCTGAATATATCTCCCATATTCAGAAATACAAAAGCATAAAGAGTGCATATTATCCTGCAATTTGTTAGTAAACTTAATTGCTTTCCAGCTGGAGATCGTCCCTGCTGGTAAATGAAATTATACAAATACTGAAGTTCCTTCTAGTTTTTGAAGTTTCTGTAACAGACTACTCTGAACTTCAAAGCTAATGCAATATTTGGGGTGGGGGTGCAGGAGGAGAAAGAAATAGGGATTCAAAAGGCAGAAACTGTGCTAGTACAAAATGTATTTTAAATAAATATGGGCCAAAATATAATTGGGCCAAATAGAAAGATATAGAATTCATTATCTGGGCAATGTTCTCTATTTTTTTTCTCTATGATTAAATCTCTATAGGGATTTAATTAAGGCTGCTGCTTATTTAAAAGTGCCTGAATTAA
Organism: Antrostomus carolinensis; assembly: GCF_000700745.2. Lineage (NCBI taxonomy): Eukaryota > Metazoa > Chordata > Aves > Caprimulgiformes > Caprimulgidae > Antrostomus > Antrostomus carolinensis. Next base: position 41,810 of record NW_010306803.1, on the reverse strand, counting down.
TAGACCATTGATGGGTTTTTGCCTGGGTTGAGAAAAAATATTTATTACATACATTTGCCAACTATATAATTTTTTTTTAATTTAATCACTTTGATATCTTTTTATATTTTTCCTAAAGATACCAGTGTCTGCTGGGTTGCAGTGAGTTTGGAAAGCTACATGTCTGTCAGTTAAAACAAAACAAAACAAAATAACATTTCACAGAAAACATTTCTCTGCTTTGTTATATCAGATAAATTGTTTAGAGATAAATTTCTGCACACCCGAGCAAAAAGAGTTTGATCAAGAGACATGATTTATCCATGTTTCAAAGGCTGATCTTAATTTGAAATTGTAGAGAAATACACTGTCAGATGAACACCTTCACTGCATTGATTCTAACAGGTGACGTATTCATTGGGACTTAGCTTTTGACAGCTGATGAAGAATGAGAGTGAAATAACTATAGCAAATAGAAAAGTTATGAGTAAAACACTAACAACATTTCTCTGCTGAATAGAGAGTATTATATGTCTGAAATAACATTAATTTCCTAATGTTAGAATTTACTGCTTCTAATGAACATTATGGCCATCACAGTTTTATTCACAGGATATTTCTCATAATTATTTTAAAATTGTTTTTCAGAAGCCATCCACTTCAGAAAGGTCCTTTAGTCATTATATAAATACCAGTCCTTTAGAGTATTAACTGCTTCCAGACCTGACAGGTTTTCAGTAATACTTTCTTGAGTTTGCTCACAGGTTTTTTTTTCTTTTGTTTTTCCTGCTTAAATATTCCAGTTGGAGCAGATCATGTGGAGAATATGTCGTATTTTTCCATGTGTAGGTTTTTCTCAGGGTAACTAGGCAAGAGAGAAGAGGCACAGAAGGACAGATCCTTTCAATCTTCTGACAGTGTCCCAAGAGTAGTTTGCCAAGCAGCTCCCCCTGCATAGCTAACATAGAGCCCTCAGCAGGTGCTGTGAAGGGGGAGGATTACAACATCATGGTGGACCATCACCATGTCTGTAACCTCACCTCGGTGTCACGCTACCTGCCACATGTGTCTCCAACATTAAATCTGA
>NW_010306803.1:25710-40720 GCF_000700745.2 Antrostomus carolinensis | reverse complement strand
CTGAACAATCTGTAGTGTGTTTATGAGCCTTTTGCACAACAAAAATGACATAGAGAGAACTTAAAACTGCTTTGTGATTTTAGCTCCATATTCTTTGTGCACTACATTCTTAAAAAAAAATTTAGAACCAAGGATTAAACTAACAAAAGCCAAAGCATTTGGAATTTATAGGGAATTCATAGTTAAAGCTAAATGTTATATTATATAATAATTTATATTCATACTTTTAATAGGAGATCCACATCTGTTAAGAGTAGTTGAATGCCTCTCTTTATTAAAAAAGTATTAGCAAAATGTGGATTTCACTGGAGTTTAAAAGGGCTCAATGGTCTGTGGATTGCATTACGGACTTCTTCAGAGGGAATTATTCTAAAAGCTTCAACAAATTCTGGACTTAATCCTGAAACATGTCTTTAGCCAAAAACATGCTAAATCCACTGTCAGATAAGAATAATTCATGTAGAAGGCCATCTGGGTCACTTATGGTTTCTTCTTTAGATCCATGTATAAAGTTCTGACTTTCAGTGTCATCTCATCCCTAGAAAATAGAAATTTTGACACCAAAATGCTAATGATCCTGAATCTGCATGCCTGCTGATTCTTACTTATAGTGGGACAAATAATACATCCTTTACTGACCTACTTGGGATAAGAACTATGTAAAAACTAGGCATTTTTATTATTTCACCATATGCAACTATATGACCTCTGCTGAAAAACAGTAGATTCACCCAGAGGCATCTTGGTAGGAGATGAGAATCTGGTTTACTATTTTAGCAAAGAGATTTTGTTAATCTAATATATGGACTCTACAGGATTTCAGTAAAGATATACAAACTACAACGGAATCATATTGTCACAATATTCACACTTTGCTTAAAAACATTGTGGATAAAAGAAGAAACAATGATTATATGTAAAGCTAGAAGTTCATTATTAGTATAATCAAAATTTTAAGTTTAATTAGAGAGTTAGTCAACATCTAACTATAACAGAAAAGGAAGAAAATAAGGAACAGAAACAAAAGGATACCATCATACCAAAAAAACCCAAACCAAATCAAATAATAACAGAACAAAAAACCCCCTCAATTATGGTACAGTTAGAATTGTATCACACATTTCCTAGCTGCTAACCCTTTCTCTGGTGTTGTTCTTGCCCTTCCACTGCCCCTCAGGATCCTTCCATCTGTTAGCGTAGCATATGGTGAATCGTTAGCTCTGCAACTCCTTCGCTGGGAAGACTATGATGTTGACATTTTTGGTTTCCTCTTTCCTTTAGGATCTGCTGGGGTAATTTTTACTTGTTTGCTGATGCTCTTTTACACCTTGCTTTTTCTTCATTGGTCTACATCCAAATTACTACATGAGTAATGTGTACTTGAGATACCCCTAAAACTAGTTTTGTCCAGGTTTACATTTCTTTAATTAATCTTTGATGAGTTTTTTATAGCCACAGACTCTCCAGTGCCAGTCTGTGCCCCATCTCCTTACCACCTCATGCCTGTATTCCTCTATACTGCATCCCGTGCCGCATTTTCCCAAGGCCTCTGCTGTCATACCAGGCCTGTATTTCTCTACATTGCTTCATTACATTAGAGTCACAAATATCTTATTCTATAAAGAACAAGAACTTATGACAACTGTACATAATGTTATGGTTATACCATAAGAAGACAAGCCATATTAAAACCAATTAAGCGCAGTCATCTGGTTATGACAGAAAATATACTGTTACCACTAAACCAGGTCAAAGCAATGTTCCAGGCAGATCAAGACATAGTCAGACAAAGTAAGCCTAACAAGCCATAGTCCCGCAGCTTCATAAACTCAGAACAAATCTTGTGGTCTATTGCTAACAATGGAAATGCTGTGTTACTGAGCTACAGGCTAGGACAGATAGTACATGTGTTAAAAATGCTGTGATACAGTCCCTCTACATTCTGTCTAACCTAGGTTAGAGACTAGTATCTAGACTATTATAGGAGAGAACCTATTTAAGAATAGGTTAAAAAACATTATATTAGTTATAAGAGTATCTATAAAGTGGTCTGAAGTGTTTGAACATATAATTAAAAATGCGGTTTAAAAAAAATTGATTTTTTTTAGTTTTCTACTACTACAATTTAAGGTTTATGATTTAGGATAAATAAAGCCTTATAAAAGAGAATGTACTGTGGAAGCACATACCAAAGGAGGAAACAGTTTCTGCAGTGTTTCAGCAACCTAATCTTAAGGAAAGTCTGTTTCTGAGAAATCTTTACAGGCTGTCAATTCCATTTTAGAAGACACTATCTTTCTCAGTGTGATGGTTGACTTCTCTAATGAGATTACATTTCTCATAAGACTTTCCTAAAGTCTTATTCTCATACTGCGGCTTATTTTTTTTCTGAACAAATTCTGAATCTTTACCAATATTTAAAGTAATTTATTAATTAAGTCTTGTATTGAGATTATTGCACTCTAAGTTAAAAATATAGTGAATCATTGCTTATTCTTAAGAGGGTAGATATTCCAGATCACTCAATACTTTTCTAAGAAGCATAGCTTCATGTGGTTGTATTTTATATGCCACTTCCTCACTCATAAATTCACAAGCATCTGAAATCCAGCTGGAAGTCAAATGAAATATGAAACAGATATTAAAGGAAGTTGTACCATATTTAAATGAGATGCTTTAGTGTATCTCTGTTGTGTAGGGCACCTTCTATATTTTTAATTACTTAAATAGAATCGTTAGTAGGTTTCCTAAAATGATATAGCCTGGTTCCCATTACATAAATCAAGGACATCCTCAATTACAGGATTTCTTCTTTTCTTCTGTTTTGAAAGGCAATCTTTCCTTTATCTCTTTCTTTTTTGGTGGACATCTAATTATACCTATCTCTTACAGTATCAAGTATGCCTATTTGTAAATTTATAGTGGGATAATGTGTTTAGTTTTAATGTAATTAAAGGTTGGCAGGTGGTTAAAAGCAACTAGGCTTTACAACAATGAAAAACCTTCCTCTCTTAAAGGAGGAAAACTCATAGTCTCAAAAGAAAGGATTTTCTATATTGTTATTTCATTATTACTACTTTTTCTTCACATACTTTCTGCTGTTAAATAAAACATCCCTGAATAGATAGTGCTGAAATGAATAAACCTTCATAATAACTATTTTCTGTTGAATTTTCAAACAGCTAACATAACTGAAGGCATATTTGTACTTCAGCTCTAAAATCCCGTATGTTGAACTTAAAAAAAATGTTAAAGGAAAAAAATACCAAAGCAATTTAATAGAAAAGCCTACCAGTGTAGCTTTCATTCCTCCAATGATCAAATGTAACAATTTTAAGTTGTTTTCAAAACAGACTTCTAATATAGCAGAAACAAACTCCTGAACATGCTGTTTTGCCTCTGATCATTGCTCAGCTGGATGTCCTCCATATGCCTTTTCTCTTTTATTTTTGAATGTGACTTGTTTTCCCAGCCCAGATATGATAAAAAAGTAGGCTTTTTAAGCTGGGAGAATTCTGTTTTTAACTAGTGGAGGAATGTATTCTAACCACATTTCTGTGCCATTATGAACCATCCAAATATGACTATAAACAGCATTATATAATTTTGTCAATTTATCTGGCAAGGATTTTTTTTTTTTTTAGTTTATTTCCTAAAGCTTTGGTTAGTCTTAAGTATTTCTCAGCCATGTTACTGCATCTAAATGTTAGCTATTTTAACTGTTTTGCTTTTCTCAAAGAAAAAGTCTGTTTATTAGTAAACTTTTCCTTCCAATACTTCTGTAACTTCCCTTCTGCTTAGTGTTCACACAATTCATATGTGGAAGATGTGGTATGCCAAGTACAGAGAAGTATGACAAGTCTGTATCTGTTTCTCTTCATACTTCTGTTCTTTCCTCATCCTTTTTGTTCTTTGATGCTTCTTTTATTTAACTCTAATTCTGTAGAATCTTTAAGTGAACACATCAGAGAATTCTTCCACAGAATGTACTACAAGTTGCTGAAAAGTACAAGTTCCCAGTCAGGGTTCTCCCTCCACAACAAAATTCTTGCTTGAATAAGTAATGAAGCTGAATTAATTTCATATGTCTGATATCCTTCTCCATTCTTCTCCCCTCTCCTTTCATGCCCATTTCCAGTGTCCCCTCTTTGGGTTTAGGGCCCATCTCCAGTGCAGTATCTCTCTGTTGTGCCTGCACAGCACTTTCAGGTCCTTCCACATTACCTACCACCGTTTAAATATAGAACTAGCTGGGTAGCAGGCAAAAGATGCTGTTGGTGACTGAGGGAGAGTGGTGATGTAGTGATAAGCCAGTTCAGGGCTGTGAATTGCCCAGCTGGTTGAACTCTGTCTAGCTTTATCTGAGAACCAGAGTCATTGCAATCTACCCAGTCACCAATTTTCAAACACTTTTGAACATCTGGCTGTCTCTGAGACTTTTTGTTCTCCTACTTGCTTAAAAATAACCAACATGTTAAAAACAAAAACAAAAAAAAACCAAACAACAACAACAAAAAAAACCCCAAACCAAACAAACAAAAAAACCCCAACCCAAACAGATGTGACTGACAATCTGACAGGCAGACAGGGGACACAAAAAGTTTGTTTTCTAAATAAAGAAATAATCTAAGGAATTATAGTAGACCTAGTTGAATAGGGAACAACAGGGTATTGCTATGACAAAAGAGCATGAAAATCAAACAAGTTACATTTAGAGTTAAGAGCAGTACCACATATCAGAAAAAAAAGGTTGATTGTATAAGCTTCACTTAGGAATGAAGTGTGAAAAATTTAAATCCTGAAAGGATAAAAAGAATAAAAAAAGGAAATATTATCAGAAGATGTAATTCACCCAGCGCATCACTTTGTTCTCCTGTTAAAACAGTAAGAGGTGGACAATATTTATGAAAGCCTCTGCATTTAAAAAGATGTCTTTGCAAAGAAACATTATAGCCTATACTTAGGCATAAATTAAGCAAAACAGATGTACCAAAAATTGTAAGATTCTAATGTAGGTTTTAACTAACCTATCCTTTGAGGGACCTCTCAAGAGAAGATTTTATTTGAGGCTTTACTGAAAACCTCTTTATTATACTATATTGTGGAATACAGCATTGAATGCAAAGCCATTTTCTGTACTTCAAAATACTTTTACATTTGTGAGTTTTAGTTTATTTAAACTTCAAACTTCAGAACTTCTGGAGGAACACAAACAAATAACTACGTTTGTTTTGGGTTTTTTTGTTTTTTTTTTAGTTTTCACATATCTTCTGAGCAACAAAATTGCAGTTTATATCTGCTGTACTGCATCAGGAAACTTGGAGCATCTTGATCTGGGCTGAAATGAGCTGATTCAATGAAAAGTTACCAAGTCTCTGGATTACAAAGGCTATGAATCCAAGCCATCAAATATCCAATTAAGTATAAAAATAAGGAAAATTTAAAAAATATACATTTTCCTGATTATTGTTTTCCTTTTGCTATGGAATATTTGGGAATCAGACAGATTTTCAAACCTTTTTGCACAGAGAATTTTAAATTAAAAAAAAAAAAAGAAAGAAATATTATGTCAATTACATACTTTTGCTTTATTCTAATTTTAAAAGATGACAAGATACCAAAGCTGTCAGTTGTACCACTAGTGATAAAATCAAAAGACTTATAAAAACAAATAATTTCCAAAAGAGGATACAATACTGATTTCCTTGCTAATCAGAAATAATTCCACTGAAGGAAAGCCTAGAAAAGTGGAGAAAAACTAAATTCTGGTCTCAAAACATATAGCTGATTTTGAGTATTTTGATGTATCTTAAATGAAGATAGGATGCTGAAACTTTCATAATTTACTCAAATCCACAGAAATATCTAAGGAAGTTAAAAAAAAAAAAATCCCACTACAACAACATATTTTGGTTCTAACCTTAATTCAGCATCCTGCTTTCACAGTTTCATTCATTCCTAAAGTTGCGTAAGGTGAATTCCACATTTATTTTTGCCAAAAATATTCTTGTAATTCACTTCTATAAAAAATTAATAACAAGAATAGGTGCTTATGTCATGCCTCCAAGATTCACATTCCCCACGGTGAATCTACAGTCCAAAGAATTTTATTAGTAATTTTTGGCTTTCAATTATCAAGTCCACTGTGGCTTTCACTTAGGGACTAGGAAGGTATTCCATCCTCAAGCTAGTGGCCCAAGTGAGTAACTGTGAATGCATCAGATGTTCTTCCCATGATCAGGATCTAATTTTTCAAAGACAATTCCAACCTGTTCTGTGTATTCATTGCAGCTGCTTCTGTAAATTATTGTCACCAAGATAATAATGGGCAAAATAATGGAGTCCTAGCATTTTTTGTTTGGTTGGTTTCTGAAATGTAAATTCTGCACTGAGCAGTCCAGGAGACACTATCTTGATCTTCCAAATCACAGAATCATAGAATCGTAGGGGTTGGAAGGGACCTCAGGTGATCATCTAGTCCAACCCCCCTGCTAAAGCAGATTCCCTACATCAGGTTGCACAGGAAAGCATCCAGGTGGGTTTCTCCAGAGATGGAGACTCCACAACCTCCTTCAATGTAGCACTGCTTCACAAAAAATATCTATTGAGATCTGAAGATTTATGTTTTTTCTTTCTGGATGTGTGGAAAAACTGATGAACCACATAGATTCCTGAAATACCTTGTAGTAGCCAGAGATTAAATGAAGTAATACTCTGCTACCATTGCAATCTTTTTGGTTGCATATATTTTCAATTTATCCTTAAGTACTTAAAAAATTTATTTCTGGATAATAAGAGACAAATGTAATAATTTTCCAATTCTTTAAAAGATCATAAAAGTTGTCTTTTCAACTGTTATCTGCAACGACAAAGCACCTGCTTTAAGATATTAGGCAGCAAAATTTCTTGCCAGGATTAGAGGAAGGTTATTTTTCTCCATCTAGCCTGATTCGTAAGCGCACTCATAATAATGATGAAGACCATTCAAAATGGCTGTTTAACCATCTGAGAGAGGAACTCAGTGGGACTTTCCTGGAAACAAGTATTAATTTCAGCTTTTGAGGTCTGGTCACAGAAGCTGCAGCAGTCCTTAGTTCATCCTGCCTGCTCGGATAAAGAATTATTTCTTGAGCATCTCAGGAACATTCTTGGTCTTTAATGAGAACAGTGATGTGCTAGCTGTTAAAGTACAGCATGCGTCTAACAGTCTACAGGTCTCTCTCTGACAAGGCCCCTCATCTTTGAGGGACCTCTCTGTATAGACACATAAGCACACTTTTCCATGAGGCATCTATTTTTTTGTTTTATGCCTGCAATTGCACAATAAGACAAGATCTTCTACACAGAGTTTATTTTCTGACACATAAAATCTTCTTGTGGTGCTGGTGGTCTCATTCAGCAGGGCTGACCCTCGCCTGTAACTGCTCTGACTTCCCAGTATTAGTGTCAGTGAGTGGATCCTAGTCCTTAGCTACCTCTGGCTTGCTGGCAGTGGCAGCTTTATCTGTGCTGTCATGCACAACTGCTCTGGTTTTAGTCACTCTACATTTATCATGGAAGAAAATTATAACTTCAGGCAGTGTGTCTGCATGTAAGTAGCAACTCCCACTGGTGAGAGACCCTCTACACCTTCCCACTCAAGGATAAATTCCTGATCTTCCCCAGCTGATTCCTTCAAGTGTATTGTCTTAATAACACTCCACATTTTTCATTATGTATTTCAAGACTATAAAAACTTCTGAATACTCTAGCTTTTTTCCCCCCTCACAGTCCTGTATTCTACACTCCATGTGTATTCTGAACAGTCACATTATATCTTGCTTAACTGCTGTCAAAAACAACCAGTTGTTTCTCAGTTTGCACTTACAGCTCTATCTGTAACTACTCTCTTGGGTAAAAAAGTTCTTAGTCAGGCAAAGAATTTTTTATTCTGCATATTCCCTGTGCTATCTTATCTTTTAATCACTGTCAGAAACCCACTAATTGAACCTTGTTCTTTTTCTCTTAGCTTTTCAGTGCTGAGCCCTTCTCCTTGATAGAACCTTTAAAACATTTATTCTTGCTTGTTTAGTAGGCTGAGATTCAAGTGACCAGGCAGTAAGAACACAAACTACAAAAGCTACTTGAACAAGCACTCTTGAACAATTCCTTTGGGACCTTCAGGCTTCAGTTGTCCTGCTCACTACAGTGCCACACAGTTACTACTGAAAAATATTTCTTACTCTCTTGATCTCATGATATAGTCTCCTATCCATGCAGTTTTCCTGGAAAAATAGATTTTTTACATTTTTAATTTCTTGCATCTGTATTTAGGGAAGCTGTGAACTTAATAAGAACCTATTTTTATGTATAACCACATCTGTTATTAGGACAGTTTGCTGTTAACCATCTGTATTTTAATAGCCACAACCTGGACAAGATTATGTTACAATGCAAATAAAAAGTATTTAAACCTTTAAATCTATAGTAATGTTATAGATACTTGTAGAGGACAGGCAACAAAAGGACATCACTGTATTGAATTATACTAACATCAGATTTTTCTGTCTATTGCCAGTATTCAGCTGGAGACTCTCTCATTCAAGATGGGTCTTCATTTCACTGCGTAACTACTTTCTGAGGACATCCTTCTGGACAACCAAATATACTTTCTGGGCCACACTGAGATTTGCTTATTTGTTTTGGTTTTGTCAGTGTAAATCTTTTCCTAGGAATGTTTCAAACCAGACACTTATCAGGATCCTCTAGGGCTTCTCTTCCCAAATAATTTTCTCTTCCCAAAACTTTTTCAGTTGTAGTGATCTAGAGATAGTTTTCACATTCTTCCTATTAAATTATAGAGTGGGTTTTTTAAACTTTGGAAATGCAAAGTCACCTGTTCTCTAACTGCCTATTAACATATCTTAAACTCTTTTAATGCTAAGTTGCTGTCTTCCCTATTTGATTACTAAATGTGTACATTCCAATGTAAAATGTCTCCACATACAAAGCCTTAAATTTGATACCAACCTGTAAACTAAGTATGAAAACCATACTTAATTCAAAGTTATAGGTGGAAAAAAATACCTACTATTCATTACCAACTCTTAACTAAGAGCAGGCATGACTTTAGTCAGCCCTTTGGAATGATAATGGCCTGGGATAAATGTTGCCTAAACTAGTCTTTGAGGAACACTATAGCAATTCCTGACAAGTGTTGGATCGGTGCTTTCTGATGAGAAAACAAACAAAACTATTTTGTTGGAAATGTTAAAATTAAAGTAATAACTGAACTATTGTGAAGCTATTGAGACTAGATGTTTAGATTGAAATTCCTGAGACAGAACTAGAAATGTGTACATATAATTACTGAGTCATAGAAAATTAGTCAGTGAAGGATGTTCTGAGCTCTGTAATCTTTTCCTCTCTTCTGCCTTACGACATTTCAGATAGATGGCTGTTCAATGCTTTATACTTAGTCATAAATACTGTGTCCTAGGGAATTGTATCTGGAATTTGGTTAAAGTTTCACAACATTTTGTCTAAACTTTTGTCGAACCTGAAATCTGTTATCACTTATCCAACTAGCCCTGGACATGGAGAATAAAATAACATTTATTACTTGTTTCTACATGACCTTTTTTATTTTAAGAACTAATAGTTTTCCTATCCTCTGCCATGTCTTTCTTGACTAAACAAGGTCAGATCCTTTAGTCCCTTCTTGTTGTTTATGTTTCTAATACCTTTTACTTCTTTTCTTTCCTGATTACTCTGTCCAAGCAGTTTGCTTGTTTTTTTTCAAGTGCATCACAACAAAACTACATATAGTATTGAGTTATTACCAGTGCTAAGGAAATCAGAGTTATATCACTCTTACAGCTGTTGTTCCAGTTTGACATTTTACTTTTCACAACACACCATTACACTTTTTACTCCTGTTCATCTTATGATAACATCCTCTCCTCATAGAATCATAGAATGGTTAAGATTGGAAGGGACCTTAAAGATCATCTAGTTCCAACTCCCCTGCCATCAGCAGGGACATCTTCCACTAGATCAGGTTGCTCAAAGCCTCATCCAGCCTGGCCTTAAACACTTCCAGGGAGGGGGCATCCACAACTTCCTTGGGCAACCTGTTCCAGTGTCTGACCACCCTCACAGTGAAGAGTTACTCATACATTGTCCATGTGTGAAACGGTCCTTGAAAGATCTTTGGTAGCTCTGTGAGACCCAAAATTTAATTTTCAGAAATTATACTGACCTTCCCTTGTATATTATATTCACTATTACTTCTATTTTTATACTTTGTCTTCAAGCGTGGAAGTCAGATGTGTTGGTCCTTAGCTGTGTCAGTCCCTAATAGCACCTTTTTAAACAATTTGTATTCATTTCTGTGAAGTATATTTTTAAGTGATTAGATTTCTTACAACATTTCAGAAATTTCATTTCTGAGTCACTGTAGAACTTATAAATTAATATTGAATGGGTTGGCTATTTATTAATATTCATTTTATATATTTATTCTAAAAACTCTGGTGCTCATTCAAAAAAGTTCCCTAGTTTGTATTACACTTCTGAACTCACATGTTCTGACTCATCTAAACTATCTTCTTGTCACCATGTCATGAATATGAATATGAAACAACATTACTTTCATGCAAGTTCTCATTCTGCCACTTCAACCATCTTTGTGCTCTATGAGATGTTGGTAACTCTAAGTGCAGAACCAGTTTTGCATCTCCCTTATAGTGGTCCTATTATTTTTCCTTAATTTGTTGATGAAAGTGCCATAAGAGACAAAAGTTTCACAGAAAATATACCGTATGACTTCACTGCTTCTTCATCTGTATCAACTGTTAAAACACCATAGACAGATTGCCTTGTTAAAGTTCATGATTGATGGTCAATGTTGGCCAATAGTAATCATCATGTTTTCCCAAAGTGCTTACAAGTCTGATTTGTTTGATACTATTCAAATTAATTAAAATTAATCTGGTTCTTCTGATATCTTCATGTTCTCCTTTTCTACTTTGTAGTTTCAAGATATGTGGAAAGGAATCAGTTTAATAGGACTCAGCTCCTATTAAGGGAGGAATTAAGAGGAATCTTCATTATTTTTTTCTATATTAATGTCCTTTCACAAATACATGAGTGTCATGATTAAATGATTGTAAGTATCCCATACTTTAGTTTTAGGTCTCATCTGAATATTGGGAACTCCACCAGAGCACAGCACATCTGAGGGAACTTGAACCTCAGCATGAGAGAATATTGCCAATTACACCTTTATCAAAGCTTCATTGCCCTCTTCTGTGAGCTACCTGCAGGAAATGTGTAACAAAGTTGCCTGTGGAGACAGAGACCAGATAGGATGTGAGCGCATTGTACACCTTCAGCTGTCTCTTTTTAAATCTTCTAATGAGTTAACAGAACATAGCTTCTTCATAACACTCATTAGCAAAGGACATGTGAGATAACTCTCTCTTGTTCAGTCACTGTTTTCTGGAAGTAGGACCAAAATGTAAAAGATTCTGAGTAATTTTTTTTTCCTTCAGAACCCAACTCTGGCTCTTATTTAATTTGGTCACCTGGCACCTAAAAATAGAAGGGCAAAATCTGCCCTTTATGGAGCCCCAGATCAAGCTTTACTGATCTGAAAGGGAGAAAAACACGGTTTGGGGGTTGTATTGCCTTATTTGTGGTGAAAGCTATAAATCACAGTCTGCATTCAGTCTTTAGTTTCTGGAGCAGTTCCAAAAAGGAAGTGGGAAAGCAGGCAGTTGGCTTATTCTGCATTGAAGAAAAAGAAAAGGAATGTAAGGGGGTTTTTTGTCTGGCAAAACCTGACTCTGTAAAAAACTAGAGTGAAATCCTTACCCCTTGGAAGTCAACAGGAATATCATATAAATAAATTTTGTGTTAAGTCTTAATTTGTCTTCAGTGGAACTAAAATTCCATAAAGTAAATAAAATGCAGTAATTCTTTCTGGAACTGTTATGCTCTTCTCGACTGCATGAAATTTTGTATGAATCCTTCTAAAGGCAAAGCTACTTTGTTCAAAATAATCTTCAAAATAGCTTAAACTAACTCGTTCTCTTTTAGTCTGAGGTAGGATTCAAGTGAACACATCATCTATTACCACCACTCAGTTTTAACTTCCATTAGAGACAAAATATCAGACACCATCTGGGCCATGACTGCAGCATCTTAAACTGCTATGATAGTTATGGATGCAGTAGCACATAAGAGATATTACTGAGTTTTTGCTAGTCATGTTAGGACTAAGACTTAAATTAAATCCAACACAGAATTGAATCAATTTGCAAATGCTGATCCACGTGCCAAAGTTATTTGATACAGAAACTAAGGAAGGGCTAATTCTTTTCTTTAAAATACAACTGTCTCACAGGAGATTGTGTTCAAACAATTTTTGTTCCAAAACTTCGATGTCCAAAAACACAATGATCAGCCTCCTTCCTGAGAGAATTTTTATCCTTCCAGTGCTAAAAACAGCTTGCTAAAGGTTTTGGAATCACGGTTTTGGATGTTGGCAAGTCTCACAACAGTTAGGTGGAAAGTACACCCACTAAGCTATTTTGTAGCTTTCTTTGAACTATACTGATTTAATTTATTCTCCTGTTTTAAAGAACGTCATTTAAAAAACCCAACCAAAACAAAACAGCATGATCCAGAATTCATGCTTAATGCAACAAAAAATGTTCCTCCTCTAGATAAGTGACTTAATTTCAGAACCTGTTTTTAAACCACATATTTTTGTTAATAACACATTTTTATTGAAAGCAGATGCTAAAGTATCACAAAGTAGAATTAACACAATAATTGGCTAGAGTTGTGTTAGTCGTCTTTCTTAACGTGGTATTGAGGGACAGTTTAGTAGATGTCTGAGTTGCATTTTGATAATAAGAGGGACGATGCACAATTTAAAGACATATCTTTAAAATTAATTTTTCGATTAAATCCTAAACAGAACAGAGGCCTTAAGCAAATCCAAGAAATGAAAAGGAAAATAAATTGGTTACAAGGGCACATATGCTGCATACAAATCAGGTCTATTATCTTTGCTTACCTTATGGCAGAGATATCATTTATAAACCATCTTTATTGCTGAGCAGAGATAAAAACTGTATGTTAACAGTACATTATAGCTTATCTCTCACAAACAGGTGAGGAATCAACTCTTTCTTTAAAAGCAAACCCAGAAAACAAAAAAACCTAGGTGTGTATATCTACTGTGTTTAATTGCAACACAGTGCAAACATAACTAACAAGAAATATCAGCTGCTTATTCCCAGATATAGTGTATCCCATCTGTTCAGCCTGAGCAACACGACCTCCACACCAGCCATCTCTTCCCAGACACCTGAATATTAGAATTCAATTGCACTGCAAAATTATTAAATCAAAAGGCCAAAAAGGTCAAAACTAATATCCATTGAGGTTGAAAACTGTCCAGGCTAGCTCAACAGCTGTTGGCTTTTAATGATTATGATGACTGTTGGGTTGGGTTTTTGTTTTGTTTTTTTTTTTTTTCATTTCTTTGATTGTTTTAATATAACTTTTCTGTAATAACCAAAGATTTCCTACTTTCAGATATGTTATTTGGTACAGGAAAGGCTCCTGCTCATACATATGGGAAAACCAAATTCAGCTAAGCTTTTCTGATGGTGTTTTAATGTGATCCTACTCTCACTGTCATCCTCATTATTTAAAATCAATCAAGGTTGTTTACAGAGTGCAGTACATTGGAGGATTAAATAATTTTTTTCATTAGCAGAGGCAGACCCTATGGTTAAAAACAACAAAAAAAGTTTAAAAAAAGTAAAAAAATTTAAAAGCTGGGTCATCCTGTTTCTCTTACATATTTCTTGTGTTGTTTTAGCCAAGTCACTCAAATTGTTACTACAGTATAAAATCTACGATTACTGTGTATGATAATGTATTAATGTGACAATGTATAATGATCTTTATTATTATCTTTCACTGGATTCTTTGTCTGTAAAATAGGGACAAAATTTTGACATACAGTGTAAAAGAACTACAAAGCTGAATCTATTAAGGTCTAAATTATAACATAAAACTATTCGAGGACAAACAATGAAGGATACACCTTCATTACATCATCTGTCTGTGTATACCTTACAAGTACTCCCATCATCTGCTACTTTCAACATAATGCAATACTAAACCTGTAAAATAAACTGTTCACAGAATCACAGAATGTTAGGGTTTGGAAGGGACTTTGAAAGGTCATCTAGTCCAATCCCCCTGTCGGAGCAGGAACCTAAATGAAATTACACAGGAAGGTGTCCAGGCGGGTCTTGAATGTCTCCAGAGAAGGAGACTCCACAACCTCCCTGTTCCAGTGCTTTGTCACACTCACCATAAAGAAGTTTCTTCTCAAGTTTAAGTGGAACCTCCTGTGTTCCAGCTTACACCCATTGCCCCTTGTCCTAACATTGGACATCACTCAGAAGAGCCTGGCTTCATCCTCCTGCCATTCGCCCTTTACATATTTATAAACATTAATAAGGTCACCCCTCAGTCTCCTCTTCTCCAAGCTAAAGAGACTCAGCTCCCTCAGCCTTTCCTCATAAGGGAGATGCTCCACTCAATCATCTTGGTGGCTCTGCGCTGGACTCTCTCAAGCAGTTAACTGTTCTGTTTGGGTTTAATACATCTTATTCACTGTCAGTTTTGGAAAAAATCCCAGCTTAATCTAAGCACACCGGCATACTGAAAAGCTACCTGTAATGTTTGCAAACTATACCTAGCAGTCAGCAAATACAGCAGTGTTGGAAGGTATCTGGTTTATTTGTTCTTCTCCTACAGTACATTATTTATATTATGTTGCATTAAAAAATGTGACAACAGCAAGGAAGATCACCTGTTTGACTTCTCCTTGATGCAAAATTCTGGATCGCTTTTGGAGACGGAGGGAGAGCTTCTGCCTTTTTAAGAATAGGAATGCCTGTGGAAGTGAGGGATGTCAGAATGTGTGAGGGGTCAGCAG
>NW_010306803.1:0-25540 GCF_000700745.2 Antrostomus carolinensis | reverse complement strand
GGCAAGTTGTTAGCATACAGCAGGAGCAGAGATGAGGAAGATCCCGAGAGCAGTAGGAAGCAAATACATAGCCAAGTTAAACACAGAGTGAGAACTGTGTGGAGTGTGCTACAGCTCAGAGGCCCTGGAAATTGGTGGAGTGAGACAAAGAAAGGAGGAAAAATCCACCCTGTAAAAATATGTGTATGTTGAAGGAAGGTTTTAATTTTTTTCTTTTAATCTGTCTCCACTGAGTGTATCATATGTTCTTCACATTCTTAAAAAAAAAAAAAAAAAAAAAAAAAAAAAAGCATTAGGTCTTGTCAGTGGAATCAGTTTAGAGAACAAGAAATCAGCACAAATTTAAACACAAAAAAATTCCATTTAAACACAAAAACAAGAGAAGGTTTTTTCCTGTGAGGTGGAACAGGTTGTCCAGAGAGGCTGAGGAGTCTTCAGCCTTTGAGATATTCAAAACTGAATTGGACACAGACCTGAGCAACTTGCTTTAGGTGAGCCTGCTTTGAGCAGGGGATTGGACTGGGCCAACCTCAACCATTCTGTGATTTTGTCTTTGGAGTTGTTGTTTGAGGGGAAGGAAAATTTCCTATGTTTATTTCAATTAAAAATACTTTTTTCCCCTGTGTTTATTTATGGAAAAACTGCAGACATATCTATCCCTAACCTCTGGCTGACTTGTGCTTCCACAACAGAAACTGAGCAGTAGCTAACATCCGTGTAAATACACTGCTGCATCAGTAGGTCTAGGTGACCTCCACAAATTAAAGATGCAGGGACATAGAAGGCAGCAAAGGCCACCAGAGGCCACACAAACTATTTAAAAGAATATAAACCAAGTCATTTGTACTCCAGTTGGGAGTCTTTTCCCCTTCCACCTGCTCCCCTTGGCAGTCTCAGGTCACCTCCATTCCTGATATAAGGCTATGGTCAGATTTGTTTAGCTTGTTTTCTTCCTGAGCTTGGTTTTCAGCTCTGGTTTAGCCATATGGAGATTATATCACTTTGTGGAGAAAATTGTACTGTGATCACAGGCCATTGAAATGTTACATTCTAGTAAAAAATAAAATCTCATGCTAGCTGAGAAATATTTTCCTTGTGTTCCAAACATGGACTCAGTGAGTGAGCAAGACAGAATATGGGACAGTTAGGGCAAGCAACAGCAACAGTTTTAATCTTCCCCAAACCATTTCAGCAGTTGACTTTACAATTTCCAAGATCTTTTTCACTGGGTTTTATAACAGGAGCTGAGACAATAAAGAAACTAGAGTCTTTAGTGAGGAGACTGGCCCACCCAAAGCTTTATCATTAGTTTCACTCTACTCTAATATCCAGTCTCCTGATTTACAAATTTGCAGCTTATTTTCTCACTACTGTCCCTTCTTTCAATTTACTTTATTGTCTATCACATGCATGTGCAGACAGACAAATAAGATTTCAAATCCAAATACTCTTAGATTTAGATTGTTTTTGTATATATTATGGTCTCCCTTCCTCCCTTAGCTTATTTGTCTTTTTTGAGCAGAATGGCTATCTATAGACTTTGATTAGATTCAGTATGTTAAACTGCTTCCTTCAAAGAGGGCAAAGGAGCATATGTGCAGAAGAAAAAAGATAGAGCTCTGCAGATTTACCAAGAGGTGCAGTGTTCAATCCCTGCACTCAGTGTACAAAACAGCTAGAAATTGTATTTGGAAAGAAATGAACAAACAAGCAAACAAACAGGTTTACTTTCATTCTCTACTTTGTTTTAGCCTGATAATTAGTTTTCCAGAAACTGATTCAAGATACTTCTGATTCCTATTCCTTCTTAAATACTTTTAGACAAGTTACACCACCTAGCACTCTGTCTGGTATACTAAATATGGTATTTCCCAGCCTCAGTCCAATGACTACAATGACTCAGTATGATGGTACTGATGATGAGGGATGTATAGGTAGTAGTGGATAAGATATGAATTTACTGTCGTATGAAGATAACTGTTTTGAAATATTGCAAGTTATTCATTGGGACAAACCATTTTTATTTGCTCTGTTTTCAAAGAACAGGGAGAAAGAGAGAGAGAGAGCACTCACAAAAAAACCAGAGGACAGTTACCATAGAAGAACACCTGGTAACCAGAGAGAACCCTAAGTCACTTTTATGGTCTGAATTAAGGCTGGAACCTGAGCTTCCTTCTGTCCTTAATCAAAGCAAAAGGTCTAGATACCAGGCCCCTTAAATTAGTCCCTTTCTAGCTTCTCAGTTTAAGATTATCTGCACTGGATTTTGTAGAGGCACAGAATAACCTGGATATAAAAACATCTGTGTCATATCCCTTAGTATATTTTGTACTCACCAGTGACCACAGCAAAATATTTCCTTTGCTGAAGCTTCTCGTAAGAAAGCTAATGATCCATTAAAACATCCTGCTTTAATGCACTCTCTGTCTTGTACTGCAAAAATTCCCAGAGGGGAGAGGAAGAAGGACAGGATTTAGTTTTATGCAGCAAGAAACAATGGGACATGGATTAATTTCCTTTCCTGCTATAAGAAGATTCTTTTCGATATCGTAATGACAAGGAATTTGCAGTGAAAATCTGAAGAATGAGTTGATTGCTTATGGCAGGTTACCAGATGTTTTTTAGTTAAATAGTTAATTAAGGAAAAAGGAGCTATATGAGTTATGAATTACAGATTTGTAGTTCCCTTCATAACCAAAATAAACAGTCTATGAGAATATATAGCTGCATGAAACAACTTTAACATAAATCACTTAATACATGGGTTCACAGAGTATATAGGAACAAATTTCCTGTACTTTACAGAATGCACTTTATGTGCAGATGCAAGTTAGACAATTCCTGTTCCCTCCCTTCCTTCCTTTTTCTCTCTTTTTCTTGTTTTCTCTCTCCATCTTTTTTCCTTCCTTCCTTCCTTCCTTCCTTCCTTCCTTCCTTCCTTCCTTCCTTCCTTCCTTCCTTCCTTCCTTCCTTCCTTCCTTCCTTCCTTCCTTCCTTCCTTCCTTCCTTCCTTCCTTCCTTCCTTCCTTCCTTCCTTCCTTCCTTCCTTCCTTCCTTCCTTCCTTCCTTCCTTCCTTCCTTCCTTCCTTCCTTCCTTCCTTCCTTCCTTCCTTCCTTCCTTCCTTCCTTCCTTCCTTCCTTCCTTCCTTCCTTCCTTCCTTCCTTCCTTCCTTCCTTCCTTCCTTCCTTCCTTCCTTCCTTCCTTCCTTCCTTCCTTCCTTCCTTCCTTCCTTCCTTCCTTCCTTCCTTCCTTCCTTCCTTCCTTCCTTCCTTCCTTCCTTCCTTCCTTCCTTCCTTCCTTCCTTCCTTCCTTCCTTCCTTCCTTCCTTCCTTCCTTCCTTCCTTCCTTCCTTCCTTCCTTCCTTCCTTCCTTCCTTCCTTCCTTCCTTCCTTCCTTCCTTCCTTCCTTCCTTCCTTCCTTCCTTCCTTCCTTCCTTCCTTCCTTCCTTCCTTCCTTCCTTCCTTCCTTCCTTCCTTCCTTCCTTCCTTCCTTCCTTCCTTCCTTCCTTCCTTCCTTCCTTCCTTCCTTCCTTCCTTCCTTCCTTCCTTCCTTCCTTCCTTCCTTCCTTCCTTCCTTCCTTCCTTCCTTCCTTCCTTCCTTCCTTCCTTCCTTCCTTCCTTCCTTCCTTCCTTCCTTCCTTCCTTCCTTCCTTCCTTCCTTCCTTCCTTCCTTCCTTCCTTCCTTCCTTCCTTCCTTCCTTCCTTCCTTCCTTCCTTCCTTCCTTCCTTCCTTCCTTCCTTCCTTCCTTCCTTCCTTCCTTCCTTCCTTCCTCCCTCTTTTTTGCTTCCTTCTTTCCTTCCTTCCTTGCTTCCTTCTATCTTCTTTCCTCTTCTCTCTTCTCACTTACCTCTCTCTCTATTTCCTCTGCAAAACCTCCTTTTATGATCAATATAGATATTATATTTTTAAATATTTTTTCTGAAAAAAAAAGAAAAAAAAAGAAGGAGTTAAAAAGTCAGGAAATAATTTTGGAAACCTAGTCAGCTTAGAGCAATTATTTTATTGCTCTGTTGTTTAATAGCTAACCAGGAAAGCTTAGTTTTGTGCAGCTGCAGAAGTTTTAGGATAGGGAGGCAGGGGAAAGTGACCTTGCACGATCTGGAATATCAGACAACATTGTGTGAAGTGGGCTAAATGTCATTTCTGTAGAGGCAGAGTGATGAGGGGATGAATGCTATTTGCGTGAAGGATGGCTGCAGATGATCTCATTAATCTTTCATTTTATGGACACTGGTTTCAAAGGCAGACAAAAGTGACTCAGAATGTACAAATGGCATAAAGGCTAGTCTCTGACCACTCAGGGTACAAGCAAGCATGGTTCAGAGTTTGCTTAAATGTCACATCGAGTTGTTATCCCTGGCTCTGAAGATCTTTGCAACTCTACTAGAGCCTGGAAATAAGGCTCATATAAATACAAAGTAAGATGTTCACTTTTAAGTCCAGGTGAGAAATATTATTAGGGTGCTCCATTGAAATGTATTACTAGGAGTACTACATTACAGGAGGATGTGCACAGACATATTGCCACCTGAGACACTCTGCGGCCAGAAGTCCAAGAACTCCTATTCTTGTGCTGATGATGAGACCTTTAATTTTACTTTTATTCAACCCTCTGCTTTTTTCCACCTGAAAACAAGCTTGTGCTTGAGCCTAATAGCTTTCTCTCCCATCCTTCCTCCCCATCCTGTACCATGAAGGAATTATTGGCTCAAGGCACCTTTGGAGATAGTATAACCACCTAGAAAAGTCTGCTTTGCTGCAGATGAAAGTTCACCTTGCTGGAACTCTGACTTTTATGAAAAGCAGTGAAAGTTTCATGAAAAATACCATGTCCAGCAAACAGCTAGTGCTCTTAAGGAACTACCTTAAAGATCCCCAAGGTTTCTAGTATGATTTTAGCTGACCTTTACTTAAACACCTCTACAAAGCAGTACATTTTCTGGTTCTTCAGGGTGGGACTTAGGAGAAGTTTCACTGTGTACCTAACTGTGTAAACAGCCCAAGTCAGCATCACTACATATGGAACTCAGAGTGGACTATGTAAAGACAGTGGGAGTTCCTAATTTAAAATAAATTAAAAAATAAATAAAATAAAATCTGATATGGATGAAGCAGACTTTAAGGGAACAGTAGCTCCTCTACTTCACCCCTACTCACCTTAGTACTCTCCAAAGAGTGAGATTTGTCACAGCACATGTGAGGACAGAGTTTTCTGTGCTATCCTGGGTGTGTTCTGGACACCTTGGGAGGCCCCTCTGAGTGCTCAGTGTGACACAGTCACTACTCACACTTGCCTAAAGATTAGTATGTCCAGAAAGAAAAATGTGATTTCCTTAAGTATTTCAGCATGTCTCAAAATTTCTTCTGAATTTGCACCTGGTACCTGAAAAATAAAAACAATCTCTAAGATTCAGTCTCCCAAATGTCTTAATTCCATCTTTACCTCTGGGACTGTTTTACTGAATAATTATTTTTATTACAAATTTTGCAATGGTTACATAGGACAAACATTTTAAAGATTTGAATGGAAGTTGCCAGAGGAGGTTCAGCACATTGCAGACCTCAGTGAGAATTACATTTTCTCTATGTCACTACCATCTGAGCATTAAAAAACAGTGCTAAGTAATTATTTTCTTTATAATCATAGCTTTAATTCAAGGAAAGATTCTTAGAATCTTTTACTTTCCTCACAGTACTCCCCAAAAAAATATAAATTAGTTATAAGTTTTACACTCACAGCAGAAGTTCAGCTTCCATATTCAGACAGGTGCAATGTGTCTATATATGCACAACATTACTAATCAAGACTCTCCTGTTTATTTTATCAGGGGACCATCCCTGAAGATTTTTTCTGATAGGTGAACAGAACAGAAAACACTTATAAACATTTATTATTTATTTATTACTTTCCCTATTCCTCTAAGCACAATATTTACCTGCAGCCAGATAGTCCCAGTTCTTTGTGTGTGAATGCAGTTTGGGAAGATCACATAAAGAATCTTTTTCTTCTTTTAAAGTTTGTATTAGTCCAGATGGAATGGCTGTCCTCTGTAGGGAAGGAAAGTTTCCATATCCAAGACCTTTGAAAATCCAAGTGGTCAGGGCAGAAAAAAAAAAAAAAAAAAAAAAAAAAAGAAAAATTATGACCTACCAGAAGTCAGCTAGAAATATCTGATTTACCTACAAATAACCCCACCACAAGTTCTAGGAAGCAGCTAGACTCTTGCGAATGTCTGAAGAACCACTTTTAGCTCATATTTAGTAACTGGTTAGATATCAGGCTGACGGTGTCTCTTTACTTTCATCCAGTACAACAGTATTCTATGTACTTTAAAGGAGCTGCATAATTTCTACAACCAGATAAGAGATTGCAGATTTATGAACTACTTTATTAACCATTGACTTGCACCTCTAATACAATAGGACCTATACTCAGTAGGACTGTTGAAACATTTCTTCAAAGCTACCTTGGCATGCCTTATTTACAGCGTGGCTTGAAAGACCAGACTGTGTACTCTTCTCTAAAACGTCATTCTATTCATCTGCATGATAGGTAGGTAATACTTTATTATAAGCTCAATGAGGCTGTGAGCTTTAATCATATTTTGTAACACATTCAGCTGTACTGAATAAGTATTGGCTTAAAGGAAGTGTGTAAAATAGCTACTATTATGAGTTGAATCTCTCTGCTGATGCATGTACCAAACCCTGCTAACATAAAATCTAACATATAGTGAAGCAAGAAGGGCTTCCTCCAATGAATTATTGTTTATTTCACTATTTACTCAAGCAAAAAACATATACAACATATGAGTGCATAATGTTAACGTGCCCAGCATTTTTTATTTAAAAATATTTTAATTTTCTTTCTGAAAAGCACCTTGACTGATTTTACCTTGAATGGAACTAAATGTCCTAAGTTACAAAGGCTTTATTTATATTAAAGAAATTTGCATCAACAAAACTTTGTCAATGTGAATAATCTGTCTCAAATCCTTTCTGCATATGTATTTTATCAAAACAGAGATGGGCACTTTTAAGAGAATATATGGTTGAAAATGTGATAAAAACGGGATCAACAACTTGTTCTGTCCCTCTGAGGGGCATCAAACAGTAAAAGTTCGCAGCTAGTAGTTATGTTACACTACTATAGAATTCATTAGCAAGACAGAGCTTTTGTAACTGCACTACAAGCCTTTTTAACATGTATAGAGGGTGCAGTCCTGTCTCCTGCATACATCTATTGTCTTGAGTCCTATTGTATGTGTAGATATTGTGGATATTACCTGTACCTTTTTCATCTGGTTGGCTGTCAGGTGGGAAAATGAATGTATGAATAAACAAACAGCTCTCAGCTGCTTACCCATGCAGCTGCATACAGAAATCAGCACCTTCCCCAAAGAACCATATATAACATTATTTGCAAGCTTAATAAAGTAGAAATGCTCCTTGTACAACTAAAAAGTGGAGTATTATTATACCTTAAAGTCAATCAAATCCTTAAGCATCATTAGATAATATAGTGTTTTGGGTTTGGTTTTTTTTGTTGTTGTTTTTTTTTTTTTTCTGAGAAACACAAAAAATGGAACTTTATTTTAGTATAGAATATTGGTCAGAATCTGTCTTCCACTCTCATTGTAGAGTAGTTCACTCACAGGAGTGCCGCGAGAGGTCCATTAATGTCTGATGCTTTTGTAGCACAATGTTTTTCACACTGGGAAGAGTACTGTTGACATCTGCCTCTTTGCCATCAGTCACAGTACTTGAGACTTATCAAAATACAAAGACTTTGTAGGTTGCATGCCCACACAAACTTTTCAGATACCAGCTGCTACAGGTATATATAAAAATATATATAGGATTGTGCTTAGTGCTTGTTCAGTGCCTTATGATTTTCGGACACTGATCACACTGATCATTGTGTTCTTGCAATGGTATGAAGTGGAAATGATGTGAATGAAATGTGATAGATAAAATAATCTACAGATAATGAAAGAAATTAATAGAAGCCCTCTCTCTGTCCTTCTTCCATCTTTTTGTCATACACACACAGAGACACATACAATTTTTTTGGGATTGCATTCACTTAATTATAAAATATATGCCATGTGCTCTGAAAAGAAACTTCTTTCTTTTTGTCTTTCACAGTGGTAAAAAGATCACTAACAAAATGAATTAAGTACTTCGTAAATATTTATTAAAAATTCTTCATGACAATAATAATGGCTTAATATAGTACTCTACCTGTCAGAATTGTGTCAGCACGTTTTGTGTTCTATATAGAGACATTGCATTTTTACTGAGAAGATGTTTTTTTGCAGTGTCACTGGATTTTACAGCCAAGTGGACGACCTGCAGAGGAGCTTGCGTGCCCAATTAACCCCTTTTAACTCTATGCAATTACTGTTCACATCCATTACACTTTTGATGAAGAACAAACATTAACAATCACACCATGAGCCACTACAAAATTAAAAATTTAACAGCAGTAATGCAACAGCTGCCAGGATATAAGAAAATAGTGAGAATAAGATAGTGAGTAATCATACCACCCTGCACAGAATTTTTATAAAATGAGAGTTTATACACCTCTGGTCTGATTGTTTGGGTAAGTGAAGAGGGGATGCAAGGAAACTGAGTTTCAGTCTGTAGCTCTGGCATAGGTTACATTGCTTGTTTTTATAAATTCAACTATGTTAAATCTAACTGCTATCTTATATTCATGCATCATTAGGTAAGTAGTGCATTGTCCCTATCAGAATCTAGAACAGAAACTGCCCCTAGGATGAAGGTTCTCAGTCACTCTCTCCGTATGATGAGTTGAGCTAATAGAATATTAGCTCAAAGCATTTTAACAAATCCATGACTTGTTTATTCTTTCTAGCACAGTTCTCAGCTTTTGAGGGGAATCTAACCAAAATCCAATGTTTATCTAAAAGCAAGATAATCTTATTAAACCTATCATATAACACAATATTTGAGATATATTACTTGCTTTGAAAACAGAGTGCAGCAAAAGAGTATCAAGAAAAGGGAATTTTAGCTCTTGTTTTCTGATTCCGTTTCTAAAAAAAAAAAAAAAAAAAAAAAGATATATGACCTGAGAGTGGGACTCCAAAAGCTCTGTACATGGAGAATCCAGGCAAGTAATTTGAGGGTCTTGGACCGAAATCTTGGGTGCTGCACACATGGATACTAAAGAATATGGCAAAAAGTGTGGCCAACTGAAGGACATCTCCACTGTGGCCGTATGTTCAGTGTACATCATGCTGGCAGGTCAGGTCGAGGAAAGTCACAGCTGGCACTTTCACTCTACTGTCAGGAAATGATGCTGCAGGAAAAGCTACAGGAAATCTCTTCCACACAAAAGGTACACAGATTATGAAATTTTAGAAAGACTTACAGGAACCAAAGCCATTGAGGTTATGTTGCTCCATCAAAGTACCCAAATGTTTTTGTTACTTGTCTTTCTATCAAATCAGCTCACTAAACCCACTTGCCCTATATCTGCATGATCAGACCTCACACAAAAGTAAACTGCAGTACTAAATGCTTAGGAGCATGGTGGGGACCGTGAACTTTTTTTCTGCAAGTCCCTGTTAAATATTATATGAAATTGAATAAAATTAACATCTTAGAAATGAACAAAAAACAGCAAGTGAGAAGTTCTAGCACAGCAGTCTACAAAAATACTCTGCAAAGCAGAAAGAGTTTGACCATTCTGCAACAAATAAAACAAGCAAATAAAAGCCTAAAAGCACTGAGACCAACTTGATGCAGTAAAGCTCCACTTGAATCCAGAATATTGATATCAGCCAAGTAGAATTATTGCCTAAATTTAAAAAAAAAAGAAATTATTTACATGTCATTTTCTGGTTATCAGCAAAAGAACTGCTATGTATATAGAAAATGCAGTGTTACCACTGGTTGCACATTCCAGAGAACATTCTTGGTAAACCACAGCTTCTGCTTAGCTAGAGTAGCATTGTAGAGCCAAAAAGGCTTTAAGAAAGCCACACATGGAAGTGTAACATAAGCCCGGAAAATAAAGACATACTTCACTTGTCTCATAGAAATTTACAGAAAAAAGCAATAACAGAAGAAAAATAAAGAGAAGGAAGCTTGGATGAAAAGCTAGTAGAAATAAAAAATGTTGCATTTTAGTTTTTAAAAAGAAAGAATTAAATGTAGGTGGCTTATTGGCTTCTTCAAAACCAGTTTCTGTTGACTTTGGAAGGTGGATTTTAAACTCCTGATTGAGACTGGTTTACACTGAAGAATTAAAATGAAGGGTCTCAGTCAAAGTGCATCTAGAGAATCAGAAGCAGTTTGATCAAAATCAGCTTATTTCGCAGCTGTACCAAAGATGGACAATATTTAAGTTTAAGTAAAATTTACGCTTGAAGCTTTTATATACTAAGCTTTTCAGGTATATTTGGAGCCTGACCTGAGTTATATGTTATCATAGCTTTAGGATAGATACACCTTAGGATAGTCTTTCTGTGTGCAGACTTGAATATTTGAGAGCACTGCATGTTTTAATTTTTTTGTTACTAAAACCTAGTTAATTTGTCTTATCCCAAGTGACTCAATCTGCTATGAGCAGTCAAACGAAAACAACAGTTAAAAAAACCGTATGAGTAACTACCAGAAGGTGAATTACTGTTAGTTATAATATTACTTTTTTTTTTTTTTGAAGGGTCTGCTATCAATCAGATTAAATACATTTTTTACCATACAGTTACTATTAAAAAAAAAAAAAGTCCAAAATCTTACCAGTCAATGCATATAAGCAACCAGCTAGTACTAAAATAAAATTGAATTTAAAAACTTTCATATGAATTGTCAGGTAAGCTTTACTTGATCATCACTTTCATAACTGTGTCTTAGATTGTTAGAGCCTCAGGGATCATGTTAATTTTTTAATAAGTTTGTAGAACCTGGCCCTCACACTAAATAGACCTTCAGCAAGAATGTTAGCAAGTGACATCAGTATTGACTACCCTAACAAATGGAAGATTTTCTCCAATTATATTTAAGAACCACACAAGACTGAAGGAAATCACAAAGATCAAGGTAGAATCAATGACGTGGGAATTTAAACATTTTTGCTCCCACTGAATAAACCTACCTCTTCAGGCAGGTTCCTGTGTCCCTTCGGAGTCATGACAATGTAACCACAGCCTAACAACACTCCCTTTTTCTTTGACATCTTCTTTGTTTGAGTGTTGTCACTTGTTAAAAAAGGTTATTCTGTCAGAACAGTATCACTGGAGTATTTTTAATGCCCAGCTAGGTTTATATTCAGGGATCTTGTGTTTCACAGGACCAGCACAAAGTTACTTTGAGAGCTACAGGAATGAGAGTTACCCAGGTATAAGAGAGATCACAGTAAAGTGAGAGACTCTCCTTCCTCAGTGATTTGAACAACAAATATGTTGTGCAGAGTAAAGTGCAACAAGTCCTTTGATGGCTTCATTGTCTTGCAGCTGCTCCACCAAGTGCAAGGGCAACGTGTTACGTTACAGTCTTGGCTTCTTTGCAGCTGCAGTTCCATTTCTTTACAGAATTTGTACTTTGGCACTAGAAAAAGGTTATAATAAATGAAGTGTTGCTTTCAAAGTTTCAGACACCAAGATCTCTTTTTTTTCTTTAAAAAAAAAAAAAAATCTTGTTTAGCAAAGGTGGTTTTAATTTGACTTTCACAAGTGCAAAAACCTGTCCTCTCAGAAGTTGGTCAAACTATTAATTTTATAGCAAGGACAACAGAGTACAGTAAAAGCTTTTCACAAAGCCAGACAGCTTAACCTAATTAAATGGCTGTTTTGACAGGTGGTTTAAAGTGGAATGAACACTATTGAGAATGGGTATAGGGTCATATATGATGAGTGTCTGTGTGTTCATGTGTGTAGGTGAAAATGTGACTGTGTGGGGGGTGACAATAGATGTGTGTCCATACAGTATTATTTTTTTCCCCAAAAGCTGCAGCTGTTCAAGATTTATAGATTTATTTCAATTAATTGTGTCAAATATATTGACTCAGGTGAACGACTACACCTGGACTATAGGAAAAGAAAGATATTTATGAAGGTCTGTGATGTCATTCATCAGGGAAAATGAGATGTGCATTTTACAAGGGGAAATGAGCCTTGTAGGAAATATATAAACATTGTCATAAGGGATCTGATTTCTCGTTCTGCTCAGTATCACGAAAGATCTTTGCCCCAGTCAAATGGTGTATTTGTAGAAGGAGGTAATGAGCATTTGGGTCTCCAAAAGCAGCTGAAAGTGTTCTGAATCCACCAGAGTTTGGCACAGTGAGCCGGATCAGCAATCTTGATCCTGCACAATGCAGAAATCCCCCCATCATCCACCTCCTGTCTGCATGAATTTCGAGGCCCTCCCTTCTGTGACTTGCTACCTATGTATGCAAGTCTGGCTTGCAGAGCTAGCCAGATAACGTTGTCAAAAAAGTGCGGGACTTAGAGTCTAAATTGCTGTGTAGTCCCTCTATCTACTTCTGTGTAATTTAGATAAGATCATTATCATTTTACCTTGACTTGTAAAATCTTGTTTTCTCAAGTATTTTGATACTGTCTTCATTGTCCTCTAATGGCAAGGAAGAAATTTTGCTCTACTGTAACTCATGTACACTTTCAAGGAATATTATCTGTTGCCATGAAGTGGTGACAATTCAGATTTTAGTATCAAAACAAACACATCAGAAACAAGGTAACCTGCCAAAACTGTGGTATGAATTGGGCTGAGTTCACCTACTAAGAAGGTACATTTCCTTCTAGAAAGGTAATTATACCTTTCTTATACCAATCACCTTTGTGTTGTTGAAGAAGATTTTTTGGGAGTTTGGTGGGTTTTGTTTTTTTGTTTTCTTTACATAGTGCTTGCAATCCTGTAGTTATGCAGTGGATACAGTAAAATATATCTTTCTTTAATCTCTATTTTTTAATATCTGCCTAGAAAATTACTGATGATAAGTAATTCTGAAGAATAAGAAGGATTTTTATGTTCACATTCAGTTTTCAGTACCCTGATTCTCACTTTGCTGATATTTCCAGACTTACATAGCTCATTCTGTTTTAGGTGTGGGATCTGTTATGTCACCGAAACAGAAGAAATCCTTGATCACCTAAACATTGCTCTGTTAGATCTGTTGTTTATTTCTCTTTTCTTGTGTGAATGTCAAGGGAGAGTTAGGCAATGTGGCCTGATGGATCAGAGCAAGGAGAGAATCTGCAGACCTGACCATCTCTGGGTTTGTGACTATCCACCTGGGTGACCTCAGGTCCGCCTTGTGTCCACTCTTCACATTTCATTTAGGTGCTTTCATTCTTTCTTCATATTTAGAAAGTTTTCTCTACAAAGATTCACAAAATTACTTCAGCATGTTCCCACTTATAGCATACTTGAAACTGTTTTGCACTGTGATGTCTACAAGAAATTTTAATGCTCAGGCTGCCACTATCAGTGAAAAACATGCATCATGTTAATAAATAGCCTCACTGTTTCTTCATTCTCCTTAGTGTGACTGGATCTATTAGTTGTCTTCGTGGCTGTCTCTCTCACTTCTGCACTAAGATTTGCTTAGCACAACAGTGTGCTGATGAGCATATCCCTGAAGCTCTCAAGGGACTGAGAGCAATGAATTTTCTTATATGTGCTTCATTTTTGCCCATGTAAGGTGAGAATAACACAAGATCATTCAGAGGAGCATTCTGAAGTACAGTGAAAAAAAGTCAGGTATCCTAGGGACAATTTTTGATATGTTCAATAGTAAAAATCCCATTTCCACCCATCAGTCAAAACTCTTATGTACACAGATTCTACTTATGCAATATTTAATAAGCTAGACATGTTTTGCTGAATGATTTCCAAAATTAGGACTTCTTTCTTCTAGAAAGAGGAGTACCAGCTTATACAAAACATTTTACTAAATTTCAGAAACTTTGCAAACCATGTTAAAGCAGAGTGGGAATGCAGGCTCCTCAGCCACTCAATCCTGGGTTTTTATCTGTTCTGTCAGATAAAGGGAAAACTGCAATAGTGGATATGGCTTGTGAACTTTTAGCCAACATCTGAGAACTATTCACTCATTTCCAACAACAGTATCACATGTTAAATGGCTTTTAAGGTATTGTGGGTTTGAAACAAGATGGTGATTAAAAGGGAATAAAGTTCAAGCAAACTAAAGAAATATTTAGAGGTCAAGCAGAGTAAAGAAATGTTTTGTACAAATGATCAAAGGGACATAGGCAAAAAATAGACTCATATTAAGCAAAGTTTAGAAAAATCTTATGTGATAGAGGAAGAGGATTCTAAATTTTAGATATTTCTGATTTAAATGTACACATAAAGCTACCTCTTTTTAATAACTAGGTCTGAATATTTTGCTCTTGGTCTGACTATTAATAATTTTATTCCAACTCACACTGCCATTTGGCTTTCCTCCAAGAAATTTCATCATATTTTGTCTGTGAGTCTGTGTCTGTGAGGATAAAAATCATTTGTACTAAGAGGCAAATCTTCCACATTCTTTTTGTGATAACCAGCAGCACCTATTTTTCACACAGTGCTGAGACCTCTAATAATGTCAGAAGAAAATCCAAATAGGATAAAGGGATTAAGAGTCTAAGTTCTACTGCATCCTTGGCTGGTCAAATAGATGAACACAATCCACCAACAGGTTAAAAAGCCCAGGTACTCACTTTCATTATGCCTGAATCTAGGAAACTATGTTGTCCACTTCCATGGCTGGAGAAGACTTTCCTTTTTGTTCAAACTTGGCTAATGTTCATAGGCAGCTACTTGTCCCAAAAGAGTCATTTCCAGAACAGACA
Organism: Antrostomus carolinensis; assembly: GCF_000700745.2. Classification (NCBI taxonomy): domain Eukaryota; kingdom Metazoa; phylum Chordata; class Aves; order Caprimulgiformes; family Caprimulgidae; genus Antrostomus; species Antrostomus carolinensis. Next base: position 10,684 of record NW_010306803.1, on the reverse strand, counting down.
GTCTGCCAGCTATGCAGTGCATCCACAGGGCCTTTGGACTGACGGGATATTGGGGGAAAGCAAAAGTTAAGACAGGAAGAGTTGATAAAAAAGGCAGAGAGGGCAGAGTCAGGATTTTGAGTTCTTTCCAACAGGAGTATAAATCAGGGTTACCAAAAGGGCCCACAACTTTACTGCCAATGCTTGGGGAATTGAACTTTTTGAAGTAATCCAAAAAGTATGAGCATGCTGCCAAGGAGCACTGAAGACTCAGTTCCTATAGGTTTTAAACAATAACAGGGAAATTTCAAAACAACAGGGACTGGGAACCTGCTGCATTTAGTGACAAATTAGTTCAGGAAAAAACCTAATGTTTCTCCTTAAAGATATAAGCTGTCTTCTGTTCTCTATGGCTTCTGTTTCAAATCAGAATGAAAATAAGAGGATTTTACTGCAGAGGGAAAAACTGGAATCCATTGGAATCTTGGTATAAAAGTAAGGAAAAAAAAAAAATTAAAATGGGGCAAGGCCAAGTCCAGGATAGTAGGTAAGAGGTGTAGAGAAAGTACTCTCAGGGAGACAATACAAATCCTTGAACGTGGGCTATGTGCAACTTGCCTAGGAACTGGGCTGTAATCAAATAGAAATGCCATCCTTTGTCTGCATTTAACTCTGAAAGCCAGAGGTCTTACAGGTTGAAAGCACTTCACTGGATGTCTCCCTTTGACATAGTTCCAAGTGAATATTATTGGAGCAAATCTAAAAGAGTCCTTAAAAGTTTGTCTTGATAACACATTGTCTTCAAGAGAAATGAACTCTCATACTACACATGGTACTTAACATAACTAATACTATTTTCAGTTTTTCATTGTGAAATAGCTAAGAAGGGTCATAGGTTTAGTTTTCTGTCAACCAACTTTCAGTCGATCCCTTTTGCAATCCACTTCAAAACCAATCTCTCTGATATTTAGCATACCCCATCACAGCTTGTCAGACTGCTAAAAGAAAAATCAAGGAAGGCATTTTCAATTGATTACATTTTATAAAATGCACTTATCTTTTATTATATTTAAAAAAAGAATAATCCTAACTTTTCTTCCTTATTCTGACTCCAAAAATTATTTTCCTAGATTTGTGTTTTTGACATTGATTAATGCTTTTGGACAGGATAGTGTAGGAGTTGCAAAGATACAAAGAAATGCTTTTTCATATATACAGTGCAACAGTTGAAAGAAAAAAAACCTCTGACGTAATGGACCTGATTTTCATTTACACAGTTCTGGCAGCATAAAAAATCTTAGAGAGGGCATAAATTTTATTTAAATACACTTTATGTTTCCTTTCTTCTGCCAGAATGTGTAAAGGAGTCTTTATGTAAATAAGAATTAGGGCCAATGTATTTTGGGATTATGTTTCTTTGGAAATCTTTGCTATACCTAAACTCCTCATATTTTGACTTCTGGGACTACTCACAGATTAAGTGTATGAAACTCTAACTCTGAATAAACAATAAATGAAATCATCCATATACATCCAACACCTTATTTCCATTACAGAATAAAAGAAAGGGAGAAAGGTTGGGTGGGTAGACCTGAAATATTCAAGACAGTAGGAAAATGAGGAGATTAAGTTTAACAAAGATTTTTTTATTGAGAACAATTAACAATCTGAGTTGCTTCTTAATAGACAAGTTAAGTACTAATGATGTTTCTGCTATTTCTCATACTACTACCATATTAATGTCTTCTAGCAACACTTTCATGATGACAAGAAGGAAACAAGAGAAATGGAAAGAACTAAATAGTTCCCCAAAACTCATAGTTCTTTCTGGAAATAAAAGAACTGGAAATAAAAAAACTGGAAAAAAAAAAAGGTTCATAAAAACCCGGGGAAAAAAAAAAAAAAAAAAAAAAAAAAAAAAAGATTATTTTGATGAAACATTGAAGGATATATGGTAAGCAACTAAAATGACTAAACTTTATGAAGTAACTTTTCTCTGTCACCTCATAATTCAAATTGTTAGGTAGCCACACATCAGTACTTCAGTTCTGAAGGTCTTTTCTCTGTCATAAGGGATGAAGAATCTGCTGTATCTTTCAGATAAAATGCATTAGTCTTGTATTTTAGTGTATTTGATTTTAACAACTGAAAGTATCACTAATTACTTTCTCTATGGATTTAGTAATCTACAGGTTGATTTTTATTAATGCTGTCCTTTAAAGTGTACAATTAATTACATTTTTATCAAGTTGTTTTTTTTTCCAAGCATGTCTCGGTAATAACATGAGTGAGTATGTTTCCCATGCAATAGCAACACTAAACTACCCAGTTAGGGCTTTAGTATCACAGTTGCTAAATGAATCATATTTCAGGCTCATATAAGAATATATTAACTTTTTGCAAGGAATAATTTTGTCAGAAATTTGGAATAATCATGATTAAAGAGAAATGTTCTCCCATATTAAAAAAAAAAAAAGGAAAAAAAAAAGGAAGAAAGGTAGCTCAAAATAACACCTGAGAGAGTTAAGGTCTTAATATATTAAAGAACACGTTAGTAACTGGGTTCCTGGGAGTACATAATGAAACTGGGAATATTCCATCTCTAAAGCCACACTTCTGAATCTCAACCATTGTTTTCACTATCACTGATGCCAGCAATGGTTGCAAGAAGGCAATTCAGGCAGCCTATCTGAAATCAATAGTGCGGTCTCATCAGGGAGTGAATTCACAAGGGTCCTGGATACCTATGTTGCTATAAGAGGCTTATCGACCTGCAAGCTACTCAGTCAAACATCCAAGTGTCAAGCACCTGCAACAGGATCCCAAATGTTGGATGATGAACCTTGGCTTCCCTTGTGGTGCAGGGGGAGAGACATCTGTCACTGTTACAGTGTGAACTGTCCTTACCATTTACCCTCTCCCCTCACACAAAGTGCAAAGTGGGAAAAGCATAAGATAGCCAATAAAAACTGGTATACCTTCAGCTCTGGTGTTAGAGTTCAGGTTACAATAGGAAGCCTAGAGCTCCAGCTGGATCAGAGCTGGAAAGGGAATGACAAAGGAAGGGTTGATCACAAAATGAAATGTCCTTTGGAAGCCCCTTTCACGTCCACCACTCCAGCTGGAGCTCTTGTCTTTCTTTCTCCTAACCCAAGCCCTAATCCTAAACCTAAACCTAACTGAAAGCTGAGCCGACATTTGCCCAGACGAAAAGGATAGGGTTGGATTAAGAGAGGGAAAAATCTGATACCCATAGGTAGAATGGGACTGAGAAGAGGTTGCCAAAGTAAAGTGAGGGCTGCTGTGGGAACTCCCTCAAAACCAGTCTTTACAGCAGCATCCAAAGTCTATCTTTCCTGTGCCAGAACCTCTGCCTGGAGTCTTGTCTCAAATCCATATTTTCCTCTTATAAAAGTATTTTAATAGTTAGACTTATCTGTTTGGAGATTTTAAAGCCATTTCAGAAAAGACTTGACTCATGTGTTGAAAGAGAGTATAAGATGCATGCCGACTCTGCAGTGTGTCAGTAGGCCTTATTAATGTAGGCTTAGCAACATACACAAATGGCTTTTGGATGGATGCCAGCTGGATTAGTGCTCATGGATTTTACATATGATGCCATTTACTGATCCTTCTATACCTACCTTCCACATTGCCTTATAAAGCAGAGGTCAGATCCAACATTTCATAAAAATATGAAGAACAATCTCACTTTATTGCACAATTAATGCAAAGTAGCTTTTGTAATGCAGCATTTTGCCTAGGGAAGTTTTGCTACAGTCAAAATTGTTTTCACTCTGATTAATATTCTTCAGGAACCTGATGGACATGAAGAATGAAACAGAAGGCTGCAATGAGTTGAAGATATACAGAATAGAAATTTGCAGAATACCCTTCAGACAACTGTAAATCAGTGAAGAGTACTTTCTACCATCCAGGGCAATATAATTACTGACATCAAACAGGTTTATCTGCAGTAGCTAAAACTTGTATCATGCTTAGTCATCTTATGGAGGTTACCATCTTCTTGACTGAAAATTTAATGTCTGTTTTTGTACCTCCTGGAGTTTTATACCTCCTATAGCTGAAGAAAATAAAACAGATAGTTTACCCTAATGGGCCAGTCTTAAACTATGGCCCCTTGCTGTTACAGTTTCACTGGGCTAGCCCTTGGCTAGCAGCCAACACAACCATTCATCCACTTCCCCCCCCCACTCCCAGGGGATAGGGGAGAGGGCTGGGGCAAGGATTAGGAGGCTTGTAGACTGAGATAAAAACAGTTTAATAATAGAAATAAAAGAAAACTTAAAAAAAAAAAAAACACAACCCAAAACTAAACAACTAATATTAAAATAGTAGTGATAATGATAACAGTAACAAGATATGCAAATGAGTGATAACCCAGTTCAACTGCTTACCACCCACTGATAAGCCCGGCCCATTCCCGGATAACGATCCCGGAGGAGCAACAATCCCGAACCGAAACCGCGATCCCAGAAGAGCAAGAGCCAAATCCACCCCCTGCCCCCCACACCTTTCTGGTCATTCCCGGATAATACACTAAACATGACGGGATATGATCTGGAATATCTCATTGGCACATCCAAATGCCAGTTTTGGGCTTTGCTATTCACTGCGCTTCTCCCTCCCAGTCCTAATGCAGCTGTGAACCAGCCAAACATGATGGCCTTGAGCTCCAGCAGCAACTAATAACATTGGTACTTTTATCAATTATGTTCTCAAAGCAAGTTTGAACTGAAACCAAAACATGGCTCTTCTAACTACTGAAAAGAAAATTTATTCTAGCCGAACCAGGACACTTGCTCATTTGTACATGTTAAGACAGTATTAATTTTAGGTAGAAGTGCAGGAAGTTTTGTAAAGCACGGATACAAAACCCAAACTATCAGCTCATACTTAGTCTTGTTTGCCAGTGCAAACTTATCTGTCTTGATATATTTTCTATATACTTTATATATATCTGTATAGACACACACACAGAGTATGGTCTTTTTTTTTTTTTTTTGAAAACTATGTGAGTTGAAGCACAGGACTTCACCATGGTTAGCCTTCTACTTTTTTTTCTGAAATCTTGTGTCGGTGAACTATTCTGGTACAGAGCAGTAGAAGAGATTTCAAAGTGGAAATGAGCTTATCTGTTTAAGGACTAATGTTTTCTACTCATAAAAGTACTTATAATTATTAATTCCTTTTGATTCCTCAGGTATCAATTTGATATGTAACTATGACAATAAACAGGCATATATAGTGCGTGCAAAATGCATGAAGTTAAAGGTTAAATAAATATATGCACCCATCAATAGGGTGCCTGAGATTAAAATTCAAAAATAATTCTTCCAAAAATAACTATTGCACTTTAAAAATAAACATAGTTTCATGGGTTGGTTTTCTTTTTTGAGTTTTTGGGGGTTTTGTTTGTTTGTTTGTTTGTTTGTTTGATATTACCTAATCTATAACCTGCCCTAGGTTACTTTCCCAGACAAGAGGCTGAATTGCCATAATTTTGTTATTGTTTGCCCTGTAAAAAGAGGTATGAGTAACATTTTTTGTTCCATTCCAATCACAAAAATTCCCTCCTTCTATTCCCCATATTTTTATTTTTCCCCCTCAAACTTTATGAATAGCCAAATAAGTGATCTCTGCCTGACAACATCTCTGGATCATCCAAAATTTAAATTTAGAGTTTTCACGTTATTTTCACACACAGAAAAGATACCAAAGGTAACCAATTGATACATGTAGACTTCTTTAAGTGAACATTTGTATAGTATTTGTAACACATTGAAGTGAAAAAATATCATAATCAAACTAACTTACAGTACCTAAAAATATTTGGGCTTGGAGGTCATTGGCCACTCCAATGACCTGTGGATATTTGTTTTCCTATGATAATATTTTCAATATGTTAGTTGAAGGTGGAGGATTGCTACTGCTTTTTTTTCTCTCTCTTAGGCATTGCTGAATGCCAAAATAATTTCTGTCAGCAAAGGTAAGATAGGATCAAGTTACCTATGTATGCAGCAGAGACACATAAGATTGTCTGACAATTTCAGGAATATGCATATCCTGAAAAAGATCCCTGACTTCATTTCTTCATAAAGCCTCGTTTTTGAACAGGCATTACAGGCAGTGATGTGGATCTGTACTTATTTCTACTTAAACTTAAAAAATTTAACAAATACATAATTAATGCTTGGCAAAATGCTGTAAGTAAAGCAAACATTATTACATTTATGTCAAACTAAGGCATGCAATGTTTAAATGTCTAATCTAAGGTGAAATTCAGTGACAAATCTGGGAGCAAAATCCAGTGCCCTGGACTTGAGCCCTTTGCTCCAACTGTAGAAAACACTTCTGCAATAATTTGTATCCAATCCACTCTGCATTGACACTGAAGAAAATGAAGACAAAAATCTTTTCACTGAAAATAGGCCAAAAGGTGATTGTACATCTATTTCAGGAGAACAAATGCTGTCATATCTGTCCAGAACATGGCCAAGAGACTATGAAGCCTCTCAGTGTTGAACTTGAAGTGATAAAAGAAGGAATGCAATTAACTTGTTGGAGATCAGAGGATCCCAAGGTTATTTCCCTTTGCTGATACAGATGCAAAGGAAAAGAGAGAATGCTCCTTTCATCTCTTTAGTTCTTAAGTAAATACTCCATTCTGAGAAGGAGCAAATTATATCAATTTTGTATTGAAAATGTAACCACTAGAGGGTATCTCTGTTCAAAGTCACTACACGCAATTTCCAGGGCTTTGAGCAATGCTAAATGATACAGAAAAATCTTGCATTCAGATACACTGGGTTAGATGAAGAGGGAGAATAATAAAATATAATTGCCTCGACTGGTTATCCTCTGTGTATATTCTTCTGCAGATTCCTGACTGTCTTGCCAGAATGAAGTTTTCCCAGTTAGAAGAAAAATAAATTATTTCACCTTTCAAGTGCATTATAATATACTGATACGTATTGATTCCTGTCTGCTGTATTGTTTAACATTGCAATGAAGGATTGATACAATTTACTGCATTTCTAAATTAAACCTTTATATATCCACAGCTGTAACCAGTCAAGGCATATTATTATTGCCTTGAAGTTTAAGCCATTTAAATGGCCAGAGTTATTACCAAGGTCAAATAAATATGCAAGCAGAATTCATTTGTCACATGCTCTCTGCTTCTTCTGTGCACTTTGGAATTCTGATTTTGAGACCTTGTTTGGATGCATGTGCAGCAAACTAGGGAAAACCTGTAAATGATGGAAAAATGCTACTTTCATTATGATTTTAAACCTACTCCACATCTTGTAATGTGGGCACAATATCCACATTGTCTGTGGTTTGGACTCTGTGGCTTTTTATAGAAAATCATGAGCCTATAAACTGCTTATCGCTGTCTCAGTTTCCTCAGCTAAAGACATGACGATAATGTTACTTAACTAGTTTACAGGACGGTATTATAATATGACAGCTGATATACTTGCAGTCCTTTGAATATACTACCTGCAACAATGTATATGGTCAAAGTTAATCTGTGTTTAGAAGCCATACAGCATCCTAGGTTCTCCTACCAAAAATATTCAAGGGAGTGATGTGGCCATCTTTATTTTCTGACCATCTTTCTGACCATCAGCTCAAATAACACAAAATCTATTTGTACATGAGCAAACTGGACACAGCTTATAATATAGGTCTAGATCAAGGCTTAAACTCAAGCAAACAAGGATTCTTAGATGGTCACATTGTAAAATAGGAACTTAAGTCACCTGAGCTGTAGTACAGCTTGATAAATACCATGACACAGTGTTATGCAAGATGCCAGGATAATTATTTTTATCATTTTGGAAGTGAAAAGACTTCAAATGAAGTAGGTGAGCAATGACAAATTACACTGAGTTTTTCCTCCCCATTTAAAGTGACTTGGAGAATCTGTCCTGGCCAATCATGATTCTGAAGAATCTTGATCTGTAAATGTAGGTCGCTTCCTGGTGTGTTCCCCAGCACAACCTTGTTTTGGCCTCTGTACTCCAGAGAAGATTTGGCAGAACACAGATCCTAAGCCTTTTGTCTGTGGGACCACTGAGCATTTTGATTTCAGCTTCAGGAAACAGACTGACACTCCTTTTAACTATTTAGTGATATTTACGTCATGAAGTTGCTGTGCTTTGTTACTGTGGTGGTTTCAGCAAAATCAGGACAGTTGCAGTGTAAGATCATAAAAAATATTTGCCTTCACTGAAGCTGAACTATCTGAACTGAAGCTCTTTCATGACCCAAACATGATCAGAGTTATCTAGCTTTTTGTTGCATTGTTGCATAAAGTCCTTTATGATAGCTGAAGAAAAAGTCCCTGGAATAATATATTGACTGTGACAAAGTTCACAGAGCAGTCAATGAAATTTAACAGCCAAGTGCTTTATTTCTTTAAACCTAAAAGCAACTGCTGCTGCTTCCTAAATTATAATTAGCCGTAACTTATTTTTAAAAAGAAACCGTGCAAATAATAATGTGAATCAAATGAAATATGCCAGGATCTGAATCCAGTCTTATCAAATTCCTTTATTTGATATAAAATAACATAATTAGGAGCAGGTGCATCCTGAAATGGGTTTTGTCTCCGCCAGCTCTCGATGTTTCCTTTTGGGTGACTGGTATAAAAACTAATTTAAGACATGCTGAGCATTAAGGAAAGAATGGGATATTTAGGAATCTGTAGTAGCAGTTAACATTAGATGGACTAAAGTTAAAAAGGGCTTGCAGTGAACTGGATAGAGCTGCTTTAGCCTTGGATCGAACATGAGCCACGACACCACAACCAAAAGTAGTGTCTAAGCAGTAGTGCATAAAGTTAAGAAGAAAGAATAAAGGATCAGTTTTGAGTCAGATTTATTTAGTATACAAATTTCATATTAGAAAAAGGAAATAAAACACATGGTCCAAGACTAATTTTGTGGCATTGTGCATACATATCAAGTCAAAACTTAGGAGACAGAAAACAGCCGGGAACAGTTAGTCAGTGTATAGAACAGAGTGATTTAAAAATTGTGGTTAAGACATGATTATAAAAAAGCCTCAAGTTTCACTGAGAAGATCATTGCAAACTTCAGCTCCATGAGTACTTTGAAAAACCTAGACAATTCATGATGCCTGCATAAGACCTGAGATCTTTTGAAAATATGACCACTGACCTCAGGAAGACTACTTAACTGAATTAAGATACTTAACTCACCCTGGAAAAATGCAGTGTAATACGCTTACAGAGAAACAACACAAAACTTAGTTATTCAATGTAAGAGTGCAATCTTGCAATCAGAAAAGCCTGAAGACGTCTAGTTAATGGGGTCAGGAATAAAAACTAATGCTTGTAATGCTGTGTGGAGGCTGAAAAAAACCAGGAAAATCTGAGATTTTTTACAGACAGACAATATATTGCAGACCTTCCTGTAATATGTTTCAATAATAATTACACTCTGCTTATAAACCATCTCACTTGGAAAAGCACTTAGGGTTCTGAAGAGCAGTCATAGTGCTGTGCCTGACTAACAAAGCCCTGGAGCCCGTATATACACCTCTAACTCTTTGATAAAACCAGAGCTGCACTGTTACCATGACAGAAGTTCACAGTTGCAAACTAGTAAACAGTATGGGATGATGAACTACACAGACAAGAGAGAGAAAGAAAGAGTTAAGTGATTCCCTAGAAAATCAAGATAATTTATTAGAAGATATATAGAAAATTACTTTAGATGCAAGTAGTCTTGTTAAATGCTGATTGGAGAATACAAAATATTGAGTTAACTTCTTATTTTTCATATCCTTACTTCTTCATAGTTGGCTTCTGGAAGTATAGATCAAGGTCTAGTAACCAGTGACATGCAGGTGAAGGATAATTAGACAGAAGTATATTTGCCTTTCAGATTGCTATCACTGACTCAACAAAATTAACTATAATCCCTTCTTTTTAATGTTTCCTACCTGCACTCTGTTTGCTTAGTGTTTCACGTTGATTTTTTGCTTCTTCTTAAAACAATTGCTTAGGTCTTTGGCACATTGTTTATCTCCCCTTATCTAACCAATTTTTCACCTTTACTAAGAATGGCTCAAGTTTTACCTTTTTCTTTCTGGAATATAAAAGAAAAAAGATAATTAAGGGTTGTTTTTTTTTTCACAAAAAGACATTAAGTAGACCCAAGAAAATAAGAGGAGGGAGTGAGATGAAACTGAGTGAAGGAAAATTTAGTTTGATTATCAGGATACAATTTATATAATTGAAATTTATGTCTGCAGAAATATTTCCCAGGGGACTCAACAGAAATAATGCAAAACTCATTTGAGTTATTTGTGGCTGAACTAAACCAGATGACCTAATAGCTATTCACCTCAAATTTATATGACTTTATGAAGCTGCATTACATGGCCTTTCAAAATAAGTATAATCAATATTGTCTTTACTCAACACTTTTTTTTTCTCAAAATTCTCACCAAACTGATAGACAGGAAATACCTCTTCTACCAGTGGAACGCAACAGCTGTACAATGGTAAACAACTCTCTAGAATCTTTGAACAAGACTTTAAATGTAATCTCTCTGATAAAAGAATATGATTATAATTCAATTTGAAACCTGGGGAAAATACGACAACTACTACTCCTACTCCTCCCCCTCTACTCTGCCCTGGTGA
>NW_010306802.1:1874-2231 GCF_000700745.2 Antrostomus carolinensis | reverse complement strand
GGATTCTCCCCGGCGGGGAGCGCCGGGCGAAAGGTGCAGGAGACGGCGCGTTCCCCCGGGGCAGGGCTGACCTCCCCTGCGTCCTCCCGCCACGGCCGGGCTTGCGGCTTGCTTTATGATCGCTCTTCCTCGTAAATAACGCTGAGGTGAGGGAGCGGTCTCTAGGGAGGACTTGGAGATTAAAAAGCGCTCCCCAAATGTAGGAAATAAAGACCATCTTGGATGCAAGCGCCGCTTGCTCCGGGAGCCCTTAATGAGGAGGAGGAGGAGGAGGCAGAGGGGGCTCCCCTGGAGGGAAGAAGGCAGAGGGGAGTCACCACCGGCAGCGTCTGCGGGGGCTCTCTGCGGGGGGCGGGG
>NW_010306802.1:0-1862 GCF_000700745.2 Antrostomus carolinensis | reverse complement strand
GCACACGCAGCCCTGGCACACGGGTCAGCCCACGGAGAAACCCGCGGGGGCAGGCCGAGTGTTAGTCTTGTTAGTCAGTGCGCCGACACCGTGGCACTTGCCAGAAGGGCTGCATAGTAGGACTGTTACACATCAGCGTGAATCTCAACGGGTCCATTTGGATGTAAATGCTGGCATGGAAATTCCTATTGCGTTTCGCATAGCGTGAGCGTTGCAGTAGAATAAAAAATGAACGTTAGACCAGACGGTCTCACAGTGGGTGCTTTTTGAACTGAATCGAGGAAAGGAGTTTTGTGTTTCTTCAGCAGCAGCAGCAGCAGGAGTACCAGCTCCCCCACGAGAACTTCAGATCCCAACGATCAAAGCTCTCGAGTTTCATATACTGTTCAAAGAAAGGGTAGTCATGATTTATCCACGACAAGAAAATATATATTATATATATTAAAATTCCTTCCTTCCTTCCATCCTATTTCCATACTCTTTCCTCAGTGGTGCCAGGTCTAACTATAATACATAAGGAGAACATCATCTTGCAAGTTACAAAGAGCTGTGCTCCTAGTGAGGATGTTACTTGCTCTCTTCTGTTGCTGTGATGAATTCTTGTTGGGAAACCCGTGCTTGGGTGCAGCCGTTGTTATTGACTGAGTTTACAGCAGGAAATACACCCTACAGATGTAAACGTGGGGGGGCCACTTTTTTTCCACCCAAGATTGTTTTTCTTGCTCAGTAGAAGCGAGCTGGCCAGGTTGAGCTTGAAACGTGTGTTTCTAAACTTGTGGGTCATTTTGGTAGGCAGTAGTTTCTTCCTCGTGTTACTCGTGTAGTTTTCTGCTCTGGAAAGATTAATTTGGATTAATCCTCTCCACAAGACGGAAGAGGGCTGTGTCATCTGGTGAAGGGATACCCAGCAGTGGCCGTGGTGTTTCTGCGTGTGTGGGCAGCAGGCTGGCAGCGCTGCCGATGCTGATCGCTCCCTCCTTTTGCAGGGAAGGTTAGAGGAGCCGCAGTAATTCACTCCTCCCTCCCATGATGTCAGGTGGGCTCTGGAGGGGGAAGCGAAGGCGAGATGTGGGGTGTCCCTTGGCGAGGAGGGCCGGGGCTGGAGCAGCTGGAGGATGAGCAGTCGCTTCTTTCCACAAGCGCCGGGAGGAGAAACACGCCCAGCCTCCGTGCTGGGAAAATGCTCTCATGGGCAAAAATCCCGCGTGTTAATTAGAGCTTCATATTTACATGCCACCCAATTTAAAAATAGATTACACTTAAATCAGAAACATGTCTTCAGTTTTGTTCTGATTTTGTCATCGAGTTTTGTTTTGTCTGCCCTCCGGCTCCATCAGCCGCTAGTAGAGCTGCCTGGCTGAGACCAGGAGAGCCCTGAGCTCTCAGTATCACCTACCTTTTAGTTTAACATAATTTCATTCTAGTGAGGTTACTGTGGCGTGAGTGAGGGCTAAACGTTTGATAGGACATTACCTTGGAAGGAGACTATAAATATCGACCCGGCAGGCTTTATCTAGGCATGGTCGGGGTGGCTGTACAGGCCAGGACTCCAGGTCTCTGTGTCACACTGGAGTCGTAAAACCGGTGCAAAGAATGCGCACCAGCGACCAACCTGAAATGTGTTGGTTATGTCTCTGTTAAAGTCTCAAAGGCGACAGGATCTACCGACTTCAAGACTGATTTTTAGCTTGTTTTCAGTGGAAGATGGCCCAGAGCTTAGAACTCACTGTCCAGGGAGAGGAAATCAGTTCAAAAGCCAACATCTCCTCCCTTATCCTCTGGCTTTTGACAGTCGCTTCGGCTTCCAGTGCAGCAGTAGGTCCCGAGCAGCTTACCGGTGCCACAGGTGCTGCACATCTACT
>NW_010306801.1:311-2172 GCF_000700745.2 Antrostomus carolinensis | reverse complement strand
GGGGGGGGTAGGAGCTGGGGGGGTGGGAAAAAAGGAGGGGAATAAGCATGGGAGGTGTAAAACAAACTAAATGCAATTAGGCTCATTTTGCACACGTGTGTGTACGGAAAGGTTTGCAAAAAGAAACTTCTGGGAAGTTAAGCTGGGCTTGCTGGTGCTGCTTCCCCTGACTTAGGAAGGGCTTTGCAGAGGAGAGCACTCCGGGGCTTCTCACTGCGTGGTCGGTGCATGGATGCACCCCATCCCTGGTATTTAGGGGTGCTTTGCCATGGGCATCCCTGAGCACCCCCATCCCCAGCCTGGAGCAAAGGTGAAGCCGAGGGTCCCGGCTCGGTGCTGGCAGCAGGAAAGCTGCTGGCATCTTCCCTGGCACAAGACCCATGTCCAGCCCACACCTTAAAACCAGTGTATGAACCCTCCACACCACAGCTCAAAGGGATCTCGTGCAATTAGCAGCCTGGAAAATGCTGTAAATACACAGGTATTAATTACTATCAATTCTCCCCCAATAATTCTAGCAACAGACAGGCCAGGCTCTTTTCCAGCAATCAATACCATCCATTTCAGGGTCCACCTGCCAAAAAAGTTATATAAAATAATTATATAAAATTTTCATTAGATAATGCAATTGCTTAGGACTATTAATCTACTTTTTATCTATCAGCGTGGGATGCTCAGCTCGACTGAGGGTCGAGTCATGCCACGGTGGTAGCTCCTCACCCCAATGACCTTTATTTTCTCCTGCACCAGACACTTCACAGTTCCCCCTGGATTTGCTCCTGATGTACCTTTATGCAAAGCTTACAGATAAAACTTCAGATTTTTAAAAATAATTAACATTTTTAAAACCAAAATGGAAATAGCATCAGCAAGCAAAGTAGTCAGGAAAGGTAATTTGACAGAGTTTTCCACAAAGTTGTGATGGTTACAGCAGATGGGTGTTTACCCCCTGTGATGCCCCTCAATGCTGATGTCGGGGTGTAATTACACAGGGTTGCGTGGCTGGATGCTTGTCAGTACGTGCACCAGCTTGCCTTCCATCCCTGCCTTGAGCACCGTGGCCAAAATCAAGTCCTCTCCTTCACTAGCCTTTGAAAAATCCAGATTAAGGAAAAACACTGCCTTTCTCTCAAAAAAATAGTAATTTGGTGATGAGGTACAAGGAAAGCTGCTGGCATTGGCAGCCCAACTTTTGCTTCCCAGCGCCTGTACAAATCACCTCTCCTCTGCCTTCTCCCTTCTTCCAGATCAAAATTGCCAAGCGAGTTTTGGAAAGGGGTTATAAGAAAAGCTAGATTTAAATTGGTTAAAAGAGGAAAAAAACATATAATCTGTGGCTTTAGCAAAACGCCGTGCCATTCCACCACATGCATTTGAAAAAAACATAAGTTTTAACTTGTCCAAAGGATTTGCTAACAACTAACAAGGATATTGCCAATGCCGTCAGCTAGCCGGTGCACCACAAAACTCCCCGAAGGCATCCAGCACCTGGCAATGATTTCCCCATTCAAGATGGGTGCAGATTATAATTTATTTTATTATTTTTTTTTAATTTTTGACACCTTGTGTTTCAGCTAGCTGATCTCATCAGATGCTGTTTGCAACCAAAAATAATGCAAAATAAGCTGTGAATTTGCACAGAGGAGCCAGTGATGCCTGACCCTCATCCAGATCCAGGGAAGGGGGTGAGAACCCCTCTCCAGCATCTGCCTTTGCACTGCAGTGGAAAAACATCCATTTCCATTGTTTGGGCAGCGGGATGCTGCGGGATTGAGCAGCGACACCCTGGCACAGCATCCAGTGCTTCCTCCACCCTGATTCAACCAGAGAAGACCAGGACCCAGCTTTGCCCCATGAGAAA
>NW_010306801.1:0-241 GCF_000700745.2 Antrostomus carolinensis | reverse complement strand
AGAGAGGAGAGAATTAATGCAAATACTCCCATTCTTGTCATGCACTTGAATGCCAAAATATCCCATTTGCTTAAGCCTATTTTACTGCTAGCAGCTGCCCTGGTATTATTCCCCGACACCAAAGGCAAAGGGCGAAAGAAGTTGGTCCGGAGCAGGTGAACACCATCTGCCCGTCCCTGACAAGATGTTGATGGCCACCATCTTCGTGTTAAAACACAAAGCCCGTTTGAACGCCTGCAAA
>NW_010306800.1:419-1372 GCF_000700745.2 Antrostomus carolinensis | reverse complement strand
CATAGAGGTGCTCGTCCTTCACCGCCAGCCACTCTGCCTTGAAGCCTGCAGCGGAGAGAACAGCATGAGCCGGGACTCGGCCAGCACACGGACACCAGACCGGCCCCTACTCCCCCAAACGCCACACCAGATAGCCCAGTCCTGGAGACAGCTTTCCCCCACGCAGCCAGACAGTCCTTGGGCAGGATTTGCTCCTGGCCAGGCTTATGGGGTCCCAGAAAAGGTGCACCCCACCCCGGTGAGCTTCAAAGAGCCAAGGGCTTCACTGCTCAGCATCCACAGGGCAGGACAGGGGAGCTCACCTTTCCCCACTGTGCCATCCCCATCCGGGAGGATCACCCAGGGCACCACCTTGTTGCCCTCAATCTGGTAGACCACCCCTGTCCGGTCGTCCACGGCGTAGAGCTTCCCGTTGAAGACGACCAGCTCGGAGAGCTCCATGCCCCTGCCCTTCTCAGCCAGGTGGGACTGCAGCATGCTCTCGTCTTTGTCCCACTCCACTGTCACGCTGTCCCCACTGTCCGACAGCACCAGGTAGCCCTTCTTCAGGTAACTGAACCAGGTGTGCTCCTCAGAGCCCCGGGACTGCGTGTCCAGGTCCGCAATGACGCCGATGCGGTAGCGCACACCCTCGGGGTTTCTCTGGGGCGGGGACAGCGGGAAGGGGTCATCCCTGCCCGCAGGCTGAGCTGCCAGTTGTGAGGATTGGGTGGGAGGGGCCGTGCCGGGGAGGACCGGTGCAGGCAGAAGAGCAGCAGCACAAACCCCAGGCAGGCTGACGACAGCACGATGGCCTTCCAGCGCAGTCGGAAGCGGGGATCAGCACCCTTGGTCATGGACGCGAGGACAGGCAGACCACCCACGCTGATCCGGAGGGGGCTCATAGACTCATGGCAGGGCGGGACAGGCATCAGACTCAGGGCGCGGAGAACCTGGGGGCAAAGAGGGGGGGG
>NW_010306800.1:0-276 GCF_000700745.2 Antrostomus carolinensis | reverse complement strand
GCCTTGGGGAGCCCCTCTCAGCCCCTTCTCACCCCCACTCTGCACTCCCAGAGCAGAACGAGCCCTGGCACGTTGGCAGACCCTGCTCAGCACCTCTACCTGCCCCAGAGCCTGCAGCAGCCCAGGCACCCCGGCCCAGGGTGAGGCCCTGGGACCCATGTCAGGGTGTCCTGCTGAGCACTGTCCCCACACAGCCCTGGGGAAGGAGGAGGTTCCTGTTCAGCAGTGAGGATGACCCGTGGTGCCTCTGGAGCAGCTAGTTGGCCTGTCCTGCTC
>NW_010306799.1:386-642 GCF_000700745.2 Antrostomus carolinensis | reverse complement strand
TTGGGGTGTTTCTGGGTGATTTGGGGTAATTCTGGGTGATTTGGGGTAATTTGGGGTATTTGGGGTTTTTTTCCTGGGGTATTGGGTGTAATTTTGAGGTATTTGGGGGTATTTATGAAGTATTTGGTGGGGATTTGGGGGTGTTTCTGGGGTGTTTGGAGGTAATTTTGGGGTGTTTGGAGGAATTTGGGGTGTTTCTGGGTTATTTGAAGTAATTTAGAGGTGTTTGGGGGTATTTCTGGGGTATTTGGGGGAA
>NW_010306799.1:0-240 GCF_000700745.2 Antrostomus carolinensis | reverse complement strand
GGGATATTTCAGGGGTATTTGGGGTATTTCTGGGGCATTTGGGGTAATTCTGGGGTATTTGTGAGGTATTGAGGGTTTTTCTGGGGTATTTGTGGGTATTTGAAGGTAGTTTTGGGGTATTTGTGGGTATTTCTGTGTTATTGGGGGTTATTTCTGGGGTATTTTGTAGGTATTGGGGGGTATTTCTGGGGTCTTTGGGGCATTTTGGAGTATTTCTGGGGTATTTGGTGTTATTTCTGG
>NW_010306798.1:0-3793 GCF_000700745.2 Antrostomus carolinensis | reverse complement strand
CATGAGGTTTGCACAGACCCACCTCTCCAGCCTGTCCATATCAATGAGCGAGTTTCACAGTTGTGGCTCCAGAGTGGACATGAAGAACAAGCCTCATTTCCGTAACACGTGTAAGAAACATCCCAACCATTTACGTACGTATTTACCAAAGGAGTAAGCCCTACGAGCAGCAGCACGCGCTCACTTGCCTAGATCACGCAGATCAGCTTCTTTGCTGCTAGCACATATTTGTCAGATTAGCAGCACTTTTTATTACCCTGCAGCTGCCATTGGACTCCTCTCCTGCACCGGTCTGAGTAACTTTACATTTCCTTTCTCCCTCCTCTTTCTCGGGTGAGTAAACAGGACTGGCTGATAAATAAAAGGCCTTTTTATCTGTACGAAACTGAACAAGTCAACTACTGTACGTGTAGGGTCTCATACTGAAGAATCATTTACGGTAGATTTGACTTCAACATTCTCTCTCTGTGGTTTTTTGTTGGGTTTTTTGGGGTTTGGGGTTTTTTTTAAAGCTGTCAACACGTTCTGGTTTGTACAGGTCTGAAAGTCTAAATTCCAAGGTTGCAAAGAGGAAGAAGGGAGTAGAGTTTTTAAAAATAGTTAAGAACAGGTCTACTGTACCCTTTGAAATAATCCTGGGTCTAAGACAAACATATTTAGTAGCCAAGAAGTTCTGCCCAGTTTACCTTACATCCATCTAATAAATTGCCAAGTGTCAAGCATAAAATCTGGATCACTGAAAGGATGAGAGGCTGCTCCTGTAAAAATATGTTCGAGCATTTTTACAGCATATATACAAGTTTATGTATTTTAATTATTGCACAGTGGGTTAAATTTAAAAAGTGGTATTTAAAAGATGGGTAAACGAGGTGCTCAGGGACATGGAATTAGTAGTGTTGGGTTCATGGTTGGACTCGATGATCTTAAAGATCTTTTCCAACCACTATGACTCCATGATTCTGTGAAATGAGCTTTTATTTTCTTTATTTTTTTTTTCTCCTAACCAATGAAGACCTTATCTTCAGTAAAACTAAAGTAACATGATCTAAGAAATATAAAAATAAGAAGAACTTCTCAGAAATATCACCACCTAAAATACATGGAGTCATAACAGACAGCCCAAAACCACCCTAGTTACTGTGCAGAAGGTGCAATCAAACATTTCTTTAAAGTCCCAGAGAAGAAAGGAAGAACAACTCTTATAAATTACCTTTGTCTGCCTGATGTTTAAAATCCAGCTGAACTAGTTGAATTGCAGAAAAATTCATCAGCTGAATTAACTAGCTGAACTTCAGGATAAAACCAAGAATAAAGCTCTACGTACCTTTATTTCTGCATGGATTCATTTTTTTTTTAAACAAACATTTTCTTTTTAATTACCCTCTCCAAAGCACCAGTCTCAGGCAGTTCACTGATTGCTGTTTTTCTCTAAATTATGGCCTTTTGATCATACCAGAGAACGTGCTCATTAGGTTAAAAAAGTAGTGTAATGTTGGAATACAAAGGTTTTTGGTTTTTTTTAATTGATGGCTGCAGAACAAATGCAGACCTAACTGAGAAAGCACATAAATGCAAACAGGAGACAAAGGAAAATTAAAAGAGAAATGGCTTTTGATTTGTTTGTGATGTGCTAGAAAATATGAGGAAGGGATGAGAGGTGATGCTCATCCATCAAATATTTGCCTTCTTCATAGAATCATAGAATGGTTTGGGTTGGAAGGGACCTTAAAGATCATCCAGTTCCAAGCCCCCTGCCAGCAGCAGGGACACCTTCCACTAGACCAGGTTGCTCAAAGCCTCATCCAGCCTGGCCACAAACACTTCCAGGGAGGAGCAGCCACAGCTTCTCTGCACAACCTGGGACACTGGCTCACCACCCTCACACCAAACAATTTCTTCCTCACATCTCAGCTCCATCTCCCCTCTGACACTTTCAAGCCATCACCCCTTGTTCTCTCACTCCCTGCCCTTGGCCAAAGTCCCTCCCCAGCCTTCCTGGAGCCCCTTCAGGTACTGGGAGGCCACTAGAAGGTCTCCCCGGAGCCTTCTCTTCTCCAGGCTCAACAGCCCCAACTCTCTCAGCCTGTCCTCACAGCAGAGCTGCTCCAGCCCTCACATCATCCTTGTGGCCTCCTCTGGACTTGCTCCAGTAGCTCCATGTCAGCCCAGCTTTGACCAGGAGGTTGGACCAGATGACCTCCAGGAATGTCTTCCACAAATTACCCCGATTCTAAAATTAAGAGCAGAAATAGAGCTCCATTATTCAGCAAAAGCCTCAGGAAAGCAAGAGGCAGTCATGACTGCGACTGAAGAAGGGACTTACAGCAGTGACAGCACCTTCATTCCTGACCTGTGAACTGCCTCACCCACCACCACCACCTGCTCTCCATTCCCAGGTTCCTCAAGAGTGTTCTCACTACATACCTGACTCCAGACACCTTGTTCCAGTCCATTTTCTGGTTCTCCTTCCCTTGTCTTTCCCCAATTCAGCCATTTCCTCTCTTATTCCATTCCTGAAATATTGCAGGGATAACGCTGCCACCCAATCCCTTCGATTTAAGAACTAGTTTTTGATCAACGGAAGGAAGGACATGAGAACTAGGATGCAACAAAGCCATTAAAATAGAGCTGGAATGGTATTTTTCTCCCCCACTCCAAAAAAAAAACCCAACAAAAAAACAAAAATAAATTTAAAAATAATCAAAAAAAACCCCACACCTCAAAAAATATGAAGAGGATGTGGGCTCTTTTACTGTAAACTGCATGCCTCACCTTAATTTTACACATGTTCCAAGATATTGCTTAAGTGTATCCCACTCCCTTCTCCTAAGTCATCCCTAAGGTTTAAAAGAAACAGGTACAAAGTCTTTGTATTAATGGGGAGGGAGACACAAAGCCAGACTTAAATAATTCTGAGATTAATATGTATAAGGAATACTGGTATGGAAAGATAGGAAATAAAGAATCACCTTCCTCTTGTGTACTCAGGAGCAAGTATGTGAAAATACACACATGAAAAAATAATCTAAACAGAGATGGAAAAGACTCAGGAGCTCGTTGCTGGGATGGATTTGTGACTCAGTGCTGGTATTGCTCCTTCTTTGGAGACCCAAAGTTTCCACTTTGTTTATTTTTAAAGCATTGAGTTGTGACTTAGGCTGTCCTCTTAAATCATAGGAAAAAAGAAAAATAGATATTGGGAAGGATGACTGTTTGGATTGAATCTGTTAGGGAAAAAAAAAGCTGAAATGCTGATGGAGTTATGAAAAAAAAACAACAAAACAACCCAAAAACACACAACCTATGATAGAGAAAACAGTGGTGTCCACAGAAACATCTCACAGGTAACTCCCACCACTGCCTGGTTCACTAAAACTGAAAGATTAAGTAAAAAGAAAAAACAAACCAGCTTTTAAGAATAAAGTTTTTCATCTGCAAGTAGAGAGCTTACATGGAGCAAAATTCCAGGCAGTGGATGCTTATGAGCAGAGTAATTGGAAAGAAAAATAACAGCTAAAAGCAGGCTCAGAGAAATTTGCTTGCATCAGTTCAGCAAGAAAAAAAAAAAGGGGGTAGTTTCTTTATGAAGGGCTTTCTTTGTAGAAATAGCATAATTCTGAGCTTAGCAAACCCTTTACAAGGAACTAGATGTTTTCACTGAAAATAGAAGCTGACAGTCCGCCTCTGTTCTTCGAGAAATATTATTTTAACCTAAAGAATTCCATAAAAACTGGAGCAGATAGCTTAGCATTTTTTGAAAGGCAGCCTTTTAAAATTCTTTTTTAAATGGATA
>NW_010306797.1:0-20269 GCF_000700745.2 Antrostomus carolinensis | reverse complement strand
AATACTAGAGCAGATGACCACTAGAAAATAGGATAATCAGCTAAAATATAATATTAAAAATAAACATTTTCAAACCATAAGCAATTAAATTTGTAGAAATGTCAAACAGCCAACTCCTACACCCTTGGCTATGGGATAGCATCTAATGCAGCAAGTAGAGTGAAGTTAGTTCTGCAAATTGACAGAAGCATGAGGTACCTTTGGAAACATTTTGAAGATTTCTTGGTTGATATGGAAGATTCCACTTGTATCCACTTCATATTTCAGCTTAGTCCCCAGGGGAGTATTTTTCTGGGTGGTGAACAGAAAGGCAGGGGCATTGCAACACCTTGACAAAGTAGACCTACAAAATGAAAAAGAGACAAATAAATCAAGGAGTCGATAGCATGCTTTAGGATTTGCAATTACTATTACTCCTAACAAAGCATTTTAAATAAAAAAAAACCCAACTTTTTAGCTGCAGGAGAGGTAAAAACTGTGGTTTGCTGTATTTTCCTTTAGAAAATTTCAGATTCAGTGAAATTTTCCTTGATTGAGGAACTTAGAGTAAAAAAACAAAACAAAACAAAACAAAACAAGCAAACAAAAACCAAAAACAAACCCAGAAGATGTGGGATTCCTGAACTTATCTCTTCTAGGCTGTAGGAAATATATGTGCAAATGTAGTCCTGTTCCTGACCCCAAAGAAAAGCTTCTGACCCCAGTATCCCAAGGAAACCTTCCTAACAAATTAATTCCTCTCTGCTTTAGAGGTCTTCCATTCTTTGTAAATTGTTTATTCATCACTGGGTGGGAAACGTAGGGGTTAAAGTATTTATCTGGGGATGTGGAAACTCAGTAGGGCATGGACTTAAACACAGCAACACCTAAGGACACTGTCCCACTTACCAGGCTACTGTGGAGCATGGCACACTTACAAAAAAACTTTTAAAGGTGTTATTTTTGCCTTTGACCTTGCATATGTGCATCAGGAAGATGTGGCTCTGACAGATATGCGCCAGGAAGACTGGTCATGGCTACAGCTCCAAAATCTCAGATAAATGGGCAAAATTTTCTTAGTCATTGGGACAAAGTGTCAGGTATTCCAGTGCAAACAAGAACTGTTTTGAAATCTCAAGAATGGGATTCTGGGCATGAGAGAAAACCTTTTCAGATCTGATACGAAGTTTAAATAAGAAAACAGGGTCCATTTCTTAGCTCCCATCTTTCCCCGAATGCTTTTCTCCTTTTACTGCTGGAAGTGAGACTCTGACTTCAGTTTACTCTTACTCCAGAGCCAGTCTGTTTCTCACTCAATTCATCTTACACCTTTAATGAAAAATACATGTCATGGCAAATGCACAAACATGAAGACAAAGCTAAATGGATCTCAAATAACCTAGATTAAATACCTTGCCTCTAGGGTATGTGGCCTCATTACAAGCTGGAAGAAGAAGCCAGTCTTCTTTATGGGCTTTATTACAAGTACCAGAAAGCAAATACAGAATTATGCAAACATTTCAGTGATGTCCAATTACTATTACAGGCTCGACTCATGAAAAATGACACAATTGGACGATCAGATCAAAGTAGCAATTGAGACTAAATAAGTCAATGAATAATTTATAGTAATTAAATAATTACAAAAAGGCACTGGGATTAAATTGTGATATTTGAGATATGAAAAAAATCTTCATTAGGTCTGCATTAAGGAATTGAAAGAGATATTGCTCTTTAATCTAATGTCCAACTGGTTTTCCAGAGGCACGTTCCTTAAAGTAAATAACTGATATCCGATGGAAGAAGACTGTCAAGGAAATTGTTTTTCTTAGTCTCCAGCTAAAAAGGCTGTGATTTTTGTGCTTCGTCCCTCCCTACTGTTTAAGTAGCTGACATTTAACTTTTGCTGGATTCTTCCAATCTCACCTGATGGTCCAGAACTGGCAAAGTTCGAAAGCCCACAATTCAGTGTTGTTAGACCACCACCTTTTAGCTTCCTACTAGTCTACTTCCAAACTCAGAGACTTTGGTCTGCTTTTAAAGGACTACAGTTTCCTCACACATTCATGCACTGAAGTCTCTGTCCCATAAGATAAAAATAAAACAGACTTTGAACTTCTTTTTTTTCTTGAAAAAAACCTTTTTTTTTAACAATTGGATTTGGTGATCTTCTAGGTCTTTTCCAATTGAGGTAATTCTGTGACTCTGTGATTCTATGACTAGCATGATTGTTGATCCTGGAACCAGCTAGCAAAGGTTAGTCTACATCTAGATGCCAGTGGGAGTTTCTTAAACAGGGATACATCAGCCACATGGGTACAGTCAGCAACAGGAGTCTTTCATCTCTTCTTTCTCTCAATGCACTCCCTACGATGGAGAAAGTTTCTTTGCTTAATGTGCTGGTGTGGGTGGCCTGAGAGTGATGGTCCTCCTGATGGTCTTTAGATAGTCCTTTCTCTTTGCTCCCAGCTCTGGGCTGGCCTCCATGCTTCAATGTGCTCCTTGTACTCTAGGCACAACCATTAGACCTCTTACTCTGAGCAATCTTTAAGATAGTACACTCTAATCCTGAATGGCTCTTGTCTTCAAAATGTGATTTGATAATTGCCTATCAAGTCATTTCAAGAAAAAAAAAATTAAAAAATCTGAAAAAACTTATGTATGGAGCCCCTGTTGGAAAAACTGCTATGAGCCTAGGACTAACAATTAGTTATTTTTAAAGATGTTAATGACTAACTGAGCACATGCATTCTCACATTCTCTTATTAACTCGTGACAGCTATATCCTGGAATCATGCAAGAGAATTTGGGAGAAAGTTGTGGGGCTTTATTCTAAGCAACAACTCTGAATCATGCTAGTGACTTACAGATTTAACCAGTCCATATTCCACTTACTCTGAAATGGGTTCTGTAGACCTACTCAAATATGGCCCTTGAATATACCAGTATAAAACATTCAAATATTGTTTTGGCTTCATTCTACTATTGCCTTCACAAGACAAATTTCAAAAGTTGTATCTTGAAAGGACCATGGAGGACCTTCAGTAAAGAGGAAGTTACATGAAGGAAGACAGAATACTACAGAAACAAACTGCAGAGGTCTCTGGAGACCAGAAAAAATATCTAGATAGTCAGAGAAAAGCCATAGCTGAGAAGTCATTAAAAAAAAGGAAGTCATAAACAGGATCTGACAGTACCTAATACATCACAGAAAAAATGCAGTTTTATTATTTTGTAGGCCAAATTTGCAGTGTCATCAACAATATTAGCATTTTATACCACCAGAGAGTTAGGTTGATGTATTAGGTGCAGCCATTAGGTCTTGGCTTTATCCTCACATCAGCTTCAATCACACCTGGAAAAATCTTTCCCATACCAAATTCCCTGCCTTACATGAAAAGACATGCCAGAAAAGCTCTCTTTCACTCTTGCTATTGACTTTTTCAAAGTAGAAAAAGTCCATATTTATTCAAAAGGATGGTACTCCAATAATAACAGGGTTATAATTCCTACTCTTGCTATTGATATGAAGGTTTGCTCTCTCTTCAGGAAACTAAATTAAAACTAAAGTAAATCTTACTCATTCTAATTAATGTGGACAATTCTTACTTGAATAAGTTAGCTTCTGTGACATTCATCTCCCATTTGCACATCTGTAGGCTCTTCCATCTGTCAAACAATTCAGTTTGTTTCACCCTAAATGATAAAAAAGAAGGAAAATAAAAATTCACTGTATTACAAGGGCTTCATTTCTTAAAAGAGCTGCAGCCAGGATACCATGCAGTAGGATTTTGATAGATCAAACCAATAAGTCTATCTAGTGCAAAATTTATCATTTTTATTTCTTCTTCTGCCCAGTCATAACAACACTAAGCCACGTATACACAGGTACTGATGTAGCTCTTCAGATGTTTGGGACTGATTTCTATTCCCTGATAGGCACTCTCCATTTCTTAAGGATAAAAAGTGCAATATAAAGCAAGAAGCATCTACTATACTGTCCACAATATGCTGGGAAGCTAATGAGTGTCTGGCAACTACAGCAGCTTTGGGGAGAAAAATTGCACCTAGTAGAAGGGCCCAGCAGAGGGGGTACTGGAAAAGAGGATACTTCAGATAATTTGGCCAACTAACATTATATTTTTGGTGAGGTTATTTGAATCCGTGATATCCCACAGAATAGCACTGTTGGTAAATCCATTTTTTAAACTACAAGATCACACATGTAGGGATAAACATCTGTGATGGTAAGATGTTCTTCACATAAGTTCTTTACATAAGGATCTCTCCCTCCCCTTCTGTTAATAAACATACTTTTAGTTATATCAAAAAATTACACCCCTCCTTCTACTAGGATGATACAGGATGACACACTTTTGGTGATATCATCAATTCCAACCACTTCTACCTTAGAGTTCTTCTGTATTTTGGACAACAGAGATAATTAAATCCTTGCAAATATCTAGAGCTTGGGAGCAATGTCATAATCTGGCTGGGAAATTTTAAAGTCTGAGATTTATTCAAGACTGATAGGTTCTAATGAGTTCTTTTCAGGCTTGAGGGCTTTGAATGTTTGAATAAAGCAAAGACTTTTAAGATAATTATACATTTAAAGTGAGCAGAACTTAAGATTTCCCAGGCTATGGAAGTAACAAGAAAGAATTAGGTCATATTGTACTTTCTGTAGCCCACCAGAGCACTTTAACTTGGAAATCTTCCATTACCGTAAGGGCTGACTTAGGAAATGTAGCATGTTAGAAGCAAGCACATCAGAAGAACCCAGCAAAGTAAAAGAGCTTAATGTCAAATGGCATCTATTATAAAAGTAAGGCTAACTCCATCCAGCTGAGCAGCAGTCCCCTACCTTCTATGTGCTGTTGGTTAAGATAAAGAGAAATTAGTAGTTCTCTGTACCATCTGATAAGTACGCAGAAAAGCAATTCAAAACTCCCCATCTTCAGCAGAACATTGGCAGAAGTGTCACATTCTCACCCCTTCTTTTTATTTTTAAGCACTGCAAGTCAGCAAGCAGTGCAAAGTTGTTACTCGCGTATCCTTCATCTCCAGTACCAAATACAGAAGACAAGACATAACCTACGTTTTCCTGTGCACAAAGTCAGTGAGGGAGACATGCTCAAAATTCATGCAGACCTGGAGCAACAAATTATATATGCTGTAGCCTTGATTGTTTAATGCTATGCACTTGTATAGCTGCACTTTCAATTGAGATTCTCAGGGCGTTTTACAGGCCTTAATAAACTTTGTGCGTTGTTGGTAAACCACTGGTTTTAGATACGGTAAGGGATTAGGCATAATCTAAGCACTTAAATTCAATGCAGTGCTGAAAATGCAAAAGGACAACACAAAAATATCCTGCTTTGCTCTGTACAAGGAGTTCCATGGGCAACCTCACTTTTTTGCCTCATTCCATCTCTGTATCTTCATGGATACAACTCATTCAGCTCATTAGTTTTCTGATGCGCATGTGGGACCACAAAAGATAAAATACAGATATTTTATTGTTTCTCAGAATTGCATTTTCCTACTTTATAGAGAGTGTTATTACGTGTGAAACTCACTGCTGCAGGAAATTGTGGAAGTCAAAAGTACAAATGGGCTCAGAAAAGATCTAAACAAATTAACAGAGAGATCTGTTATCCACCTTGACTACTGTAGTCTAGTAACTCAAGTTAGTCCCCATGCCAGTGTTTGCGAT
The DNA here is from genome assembly GCF_000700745.2 of Antrostomus carolinensis. Classification (NCBI taxonomy): domain Eukaryota; kingdom Metazoa; phylum Chordata; class Aves; order Caprimulgiformes; family Caprimulgidae; genus Antrostomus; species Antrostomus carolinensis. The sequence goes on along the minus strand of NW_010306797.1, from coordinate 14,574 downwards.
CAGGAAGGGCTAACCTTTTTGCTTCATTTCTTAGCCTTCACTGCTGGCCACTGTCAATCACAGGGCCTTAGGCTAGATGGACACTTGCTACGAGTCAGTCTGGCTGTTGTTACTCTTCAGTTACCCTCAGCAGAGGATCTGGAATATAATATTACAAATAATATCACAGTGTATTTCATTCTAAACAGTAATACTAGACCTGACCAAAATGCCTCAATGTATGTGAAATGCCTCCAGTTTTTTCAAATGGACCTCAGATCAAATTCAAATGTGACTATTTGCACATATAGGAGAACCTCAAAACGCTGAAGAGATCCCTATTGATGGGATCTCTTAATCCTTGCATCTTTGGCCATCTTGTTGTAAGTTATCATTTTCATCCTGTCTGAAAAGTAACATTTTAGCAAACATTCTTTCATACTTACATAGACAAAACCTTCACCTCAATGATGTCCTGCCGTAATTCCAGGCATTTGGTAGAGTTGTATTCCAAAGGCCCTTCATAAAACTCAAAATACCTGAAGAAGGACAAGAAAAAAAAATATTATTAATAAGTCTTAGACTGGAATACTTGTCTTAAATATCAATGGAAATTTGCTTAAAGTTGTCATTTATGATTTCTGCCTAACTTGAGACTACACTGGCCCATAGGCAAGTTATTACTTCACAGGAAAACACAAATGTCATTGCTGATTGTAGAAAAGCCACCCATGTCCAGTTTGCCCATCTCTACAAGAGTTCATTTATCTAGTAGACACCAACAAGGACCAGCTACCTTTTCCAGCAGTCAGCACATGTCAGCTGCCACTGAAAGTCAGGGGAAAAGTACTGATCACTTAAAGAACACTATTCCCATCCTTTGGGATGTTCAAATGTGCTGAGAGCTTAAAAATAAGCTCCTTAAATTTTGCTCTTAGGTGGAAAGCAAAGTGCTGGAGGTTGCACCTTGTCTGTGGCAACTGCTGCCCACCTCTACAGAATTGATCTTTTCTGTGGGATTTAATCTTCTGATGTATTTGGAGAGGAAGGGAAGCTGGGATTGTCTTCTCAAAAAAATTTGAGATGGTTTTGAAAACAAAAAGATTTGAATGTTCAGACACAGCACAAATGACAGTGTTATTAATTAAAATATAGACAGAAATATTTGCTTTTTTGGTTAAATTCCTCCACCTTAGCCATCAGACTGGTGTGAAGGGAAAACAAAACACAATGATATCTACCCATGTTTAGGGGCCAGAAAAAGCCCAGGCTGCCCAGTGAATTCAATGAGACTGTATTGAAATGACAAAAAAGATTTAGGGTTTAAATCAAGTTCTGTATCAGTTTCAGCACTTATAAGTCTGTATTAAAACCTAGTATCTAAGAACTGCATATACCCTTACAGCAGTTATAACCATAGTGAAGAAATACGAGGAGATGACATGCAGGAATAGGCTAGAGAAAGTTATTTTGGATGGATCCTTTAAAATCTCAGAACTCGTGAGGTTGTAAATCCAAACTATCCTTTGAATTTTCAATAGGAAAGAAAAATACAAGATTCCTGGAAGAGCTTTATTTAAACAATCATTGGAAATGTAGCATTTTGGTTTGGTGTAATTTTAAAACAACATCAAAATTCATGTTTGACCTGACTGTCTATTCTATAATCCCTAAGTAGGAAAGCCTCGTTAGTTTCCTTAGGAGTTCATGTTTATAATTAATATCAAAGTTTTGAGGGATCCAAAACTGATCTGTTCTGGGGAACAGTGTTCACACTTCCTAAGAGAACCGTAGGAAGGGAGAGTGTCCAGAAAACAACATCTCCAGGTGTCTCCAACACGGTTTTGAAAGGCCAGAAGCATGTAAAAGCAAACAGCTTCTGAATTTAGCCTTGTAAGCACATCCAGAAATCAATCTGATAAAGCACGGAAGAGAGAAACCCACAGAAGGGAGAAAGGGACTGGTTGCAACTGGAAAAAGCCCAAGAGCTTCCCAAAGCAATATGCAGCCAACTGGGAACATTTCTATCCTGTCAAATGCTGCTTTAGGATGCATCTCCTTCACCTCTCCCTGAGGTTTTCACCACCTCAGATTTGTCAAATCCCAAACCATTTCTGTGGTCCAGTGAGAGCCAGAGACCTTGAGACTGAAAGGAAGAAAGCTATGCCTAGAAGGTGACAGGAGGACATAATAAATTCCTAATAAAGAATTCAAAATTAAACTGATTACTCTCAGAAAAAAACAATAGCTCGGTAATCTTTAAAAAAATGTGACTATTTGCAAACATGTTTGCACAGTCTTCAAGGCCACAGATATTTTTAATACAAGTTTTGTAGACGAAATTATGTATTTAAAGCGCTCCATAATCAATAGCAAATCCGGGAAAAGACTTCCTCACCCTACAGGAGGGAGATAAAGTTCATGTAACATAAACCTTCATCTGGTCTCTCACCAAAAGACTTGGGCTTCCCTTCCAACTCAATTGTTCACTTGGACATTCAGCCTTTACTAAAGAGTAGCTAAAATCCATTGCATTGACACAGCTCCTGCATGCTTGGCTTCTTGAACTGGAGCTGAGCAACTTGTGTATTTTGAAAGCTGCTCCAACTGAAATTGGATTAAGAGCTCACCTGGTTGCACCAGGTCAAAGCCGTGTGTGGATGTACTCCAGATAAATGTCCCAAACTAAACTGAAATCTCTCTCTGTGGAGCCAACAGAATCACAGAATCACAGAATCACAGAATGGTGGGGGTTGGAAGGATCCTCAGGAGATTATCTAGTCCAACCCCCCTGCCAAAGCAGGTTCCCACCATAGGAGTTCTTACTGGTCACAGAATTTTATAGGGATGAAGGAGTCCCCTCTGGCTACCAGTCCAGACAACTTTTTCACTCTTTTGCAATACTAATTTTTCTTATTGTATTTTGTGGTATCCGTTCTTTACTTTGGTTCTTTGAGTCAGAGAAAACCTGGGACCACAAGTGTGCATGTTCCACACAATAGCTAGAGGCAGATATACATCCCCATGCAGCACTCAGCATGTTACACACCACTCCTACCTCTTTTCTTTGGGCATAAGGGGGATAGCAATGGCCATCAACCTCAACCTTGCTTTTCACTTAACACTGCATTTCATTACTTTGTATGTGCCTCAGGACAGATAAAAATGGCAAAAATCTAGATTAACATGTATTTTTATCTTTCCTGCGTACTTCTGGCTCTGCTGCTAAGTTAGAGAACTGCAGCTCAGATGTCAAACAGCAGATGCTATCACGTGGGAATAACGCAGCAGGGGAAAGCTGGCTTCAGCCCATGGCACTGGAGACAAATATGTTATTTTATGAAATAGAGATAAAATTTCCTGAGTCCAAACCATTCCCTTTGATCATTGCCTGATCCACAAACCAAAGGTCAAAATGAAAAAGAATGTGTTACCAAAGAGGCAGAAGGGTAAGGAGGAAAGGATTAGGTAAAAAATAAATGATATCTGGTTCTGAAGGGACATCCACAAGGCAGCATTGCATTTGTTGGAGTGTTATTGCATTAGCCTACAGCTTCAGAAAGCAAAGGACTGTCCTGCAAGTCTCTGACTCTCACAATAGCTCCACCTTTTCCAGCAGAGTCACTAGGAGTGTGGAATTCACCCTTTGTCACCTTGTGGAAGTGCAGAGGGAGGACCCATGAAACAGGCTGGATGACACACGGCCAATGGGACTCGTGCCGCCTGCAGCAAAGGCAGGGGACACCAACGGCAGTGTCACTTCTGCACTGAGTGGTAAGAAGATGCTAGTGGCCACGGGGTAAGCTCAGTTGAAACTAACTCAGTCTGCCTGAGCCACTGAATAATCATCATCTGGGCTGTCATTCATAAGCCCTGAACCACATCTGAAGCAGACAGGCAGACACTAAGCGTCCTTAGTATTAATGCTACTGATGCTGCAACATTTCGGTTGCAGTAAGGAATTTGCAAGACAGTATCTGGTCAATAGACAAAAAAAAAAAAAAAAAAAGCTTATTCTCTTTCTCCCAGGAGTGTTCATGCTATTTATTTGCTTCACAGCAATCCTCTCCTGCTACAGACACCAAGGCAAATAAGCAGAGGCAGGTCCCTGGAGCACCAGTCAACTTCTTCCTGCAGAAGTGCTTCACGCTGTACTTTCCCTGAACACAGCTTTTGCACAACACTGGCCTCTAGCACAAGGAACATGGTTTCACTCATCCCCCACGGATGTTCTTCAAACCCAGATCCTCTGCTAAGCAGGCTTTGGTCCTGCTGGGAGTGTTTGGAGACCAGCCCCCCACACTCTCCCAGAGGAAGCATCAGTATCACCCACTCCCTGGGCTCTGAGTGCTGCTTCTGCCTATTAACTCCTACTCTAAACCATGTAGTATCCTGTGAAAGAAGATACATTTTCCTGTTAGAAAGCTTAATTAGCACAAATGGAAACTGTCCTCCCCATCATCTTCCTCAGTCTGATATCTAGCTAAGAAGCAAGGGTCTAGTGCAGTTTGTTTTGATTTATGCTCTTGATTAGTAACAAGTGACAAACCTGACTACGCCACTCCTTTTGCTATGGAAAAGGGCTGTGTTTCAGCTTTATGAGAATGACAGTCATGTTTCTATCCATAAAACAGAGTTGGTAAATCACCGTCAGAATGTCTTCTCCCTGCATTGCCTTCACTTCCACTGCTGAAATCTAAATAAATTTTGTATCAAAGATCACAAGTCTACAGCAAAACCAACACACGAATTCATTATTCTTTACAGTAGGGAACACAACTACAACCAAATCACAACAAATACCACAGTTGCATGTGGGATTGCGTTTTCCTGTGCACTAGACATGACTCACTGCTCTATGTCCTTTCAAATCTACAATATTTTTCCAGGACCAGATCCTCTATCTGAACAGCACACAAGCTGCAAGTGCTCAGAGAGTTGTCTTTTTTTTTTATGGCTTTTAATACTGAATGCCCAGAAATGAGATGCTATTCACTCTGTAATTTTCCATTTTTTACTAACTGACACTTTCTTCTTTTCTAACCTTCATGTCTCCCATTGCAACCTCACTTCCAGCTGAGCAGCTTACTGAGCTCACAAGTGAGAGACAGATTTGGTTTCCCAGTACACCAGCTAACTCAGGTCTTTGATCATCTGCAGTTGGGCTGCTCTTGCTTTGATCAGAAGTAAGCTTTTCTTGATCATGCTGCATGAATTAAAAAGCCTGAGACTTCAATCCTGCCTTCAAGTGACACTTGGATTGAGGCACTGATTTGTCCGATATATTGAACAAAGGTTTTAAAATACAATTGAGTGCAATTATCAGGCATCTTTTAAACAAGGCCATTTTCTCCTGCACAAACCACCTTCCTGTTTGGCTCATCCCTGTAGTGTCGGTTCTGCACTGTTTGCAGTGAGGTTGCAGCACTTACTGCAAAAGAGCAGAGTATCACGGGAAGGATTCCACCCACCCTGCAGAAAAAACAAAGTTCTTTCCAAAAATATACATTATCCACTGACTAAGAAATGAGAATAAATGAACCAAGCACTGCAGGCTTCCACTTATTAAGAGAACTGTCCAATTAGCAGTGCCTGGACTCATCAGGATGGGCAGATTCATGGCCAGCCTCAGGATTAAATTCACCTTACCTACTCTGGAACCTTGCAAGTGTGCTACACTGCCCAAAGCACACAGGGACTTGTGGTCCTCTGGCAAGGCCAGATGGGATCTTCAGATCCTTGTAGCAAAAATACTGCAGAGGTGGAGCATATAATAGAATCATATAATCATAGAATGGCTTGGGTTGGAAAGGACCTCAAAGATCACTTAGTTCCAATCCCCCTGCCTTGGACAGGGTTGCCAACCACTAGATCAGGCTGCCCAGGGCCCCATCCAACCTGGCCTTGAATGCCTCCAGGGATGGGGCAGCCACAACTTCTCAGGGCAACCTGTTCCAGTGTCTCACCACCCTCTGGGTGAAAAATTTACTCCAACATCTTCTCTGTGCCGCCTGTTCCAGTGCCTCACCAGCCCCTGGGTGAAAAATTCCCTCCTAATATGTAACCCAAATCTTCCCTCTCTGAGTTTCAAACCATTTCCCCTTGTCCTATCACTATCTGCCCATGTAGAAACTGGCTCTCCCTCCTGGTTTTATAAGCTCCCTTCAAGTACTAGAAGGCTGCAATGAGGTCTATCCCAGAGCCTTCTCTTCTCCAGGCTAAACAAGCCCAGCTCCCTCAACCTTTCTTCACAAGAGAGGTGCTCCAGCCCTCTGATCATTTTCCTGGCTCTCCTCTGGACCCGCTCCAACAGCTCCACATCTTTCTTGTGTTGTATATCATCTATATATCATGGCTAGAGGGGTTCTGGAAAACTCACGCAGAGCAGAGCAAAGTAGGTGTTGACTTCATCAGAGAGCCCATTGTGAGTGAGTAACCAAATCCCACTAGCCTTTGCCTCTATTAATATTTCTGTGTGACAACATCAAAAACTGTAAGTTTTGGTCAAAAGGTTTAGGGGTCCGACATCGATACAGTGGGTTTTTTTTCCTTCAAAGAGTGCACCCTACCACTTTGTATGGCATATTCTCTTAAGATTACTTTGACCACATTTGGAAGGTACAATCCTCATTTGTCAGATAAAGAAGCCGACGTAGAGGCTGACTGACAGGCAGATCTGCCCACAGCAGGCAGAACAGGGACCTTGCACTCTGCTCTCATAGACACTGCCTAGACTACATGATTACCACCAAGAACAAGAGTAGCCTCTGAAGCTGATGCAAATAATAATGACCTTTCATACTACACCTTGCAAAAGAAAACACTTGTGGACATACTGATGTTAAATGAGATCCCTCTGCTCTGACAACTGGCAGGTGAAGCAGAAATGTTTGATGCCCTGAGATTAATTTACACTTTACTAGGTCTGTGGTACAAAAAATCACATTGCTGCATGTGTCATTTCTGCCATTTGAGAGCCTGAGCTGACTTCTTCACAACAGGATGGCTGGTGCTTGAAAAACTGAAGTGAGAGATAAGGTGCTGTGGACACAAAGCAGGAGGCTGGAGAAGCAATAGTCTTGTCTTACACAAGTTGATGAAACTGTTTGACTACCTCCTCCTTGGGGACAACAAATACAAAAAATAGATGATTCACATTCCTCCTGGCTACCACCTGCTGATGCCAATGTCACTGGCATTAACAAGTTGAAATCTTTTATCATCTTCATCTCTAATGTTACTAGATGTCGTAGATGTCTATCTGATCGTGAACTTTCAGTATGTGGCTGTAGCTAGGAACAAAATATGTCACTATAAACTGTGTCATGTAAAAACACAAACATATAAGTGAGAGACAATGGTCATACACCTTTGTATACCTTATGTGGTAATAGCTCTTCTGAATTCCTGCATCCAGTTCTGATAGGTCATGTTTGAAAGTCTGAGACACCAGCAAGAGTTACAAAAGCACCTGTAAAAATTATCTGGGTTCTAAAAAGTATGAGAAGTTTATGAAGATAAAGCTAAACATATGGTGACTGAGTAGGGAGACACTGCATGAGGAAAAAATTACTAGTGGAAGAAAGCTTTTCAATACAATACAGCAAGGAAAAATTGTATCCAATGCCCAGAAGCTAAAGATAGAAATGGCATCTTTAGTTGAAAGCTGTTTTTCTTCCTCGAAAAAACAGAGTAATCAAACAAAATTCAGAAGCTGGAATTCGTGTGCATTTAATCTCATTTAGCTGAGATAAAAGCTGTTAATTTATAAATCTCCTGATCATCCACCTAGAATATTTTGAAATGTTTGGTTAGATTTGTCCCTTTCTAGTGTCAAAAGTTTTTCTAGGTTTTGATAACAGATGGCATCAGAAATGTCCATCCAGGACAAGGGCAGTTTCCCAAGACACTCTGCCCTGATTTTCACTTTAAAAAGTGCTTCCATGAACCAGCCCTAAATTCATATGTTTGATCTTCCACAGAAGAAGACTGGCTTTTATATTTCTGTCCTTTAAAAGTGTTCATTGATAGCTCTATGTACCTCCCAAGTAACCTTAGAAAAGCACATGTCTCCATTTGTCATATCCCAGAGATGCTCCTTTTCTGGATTCCTTATTTGATCTGGTCCTGTGACTTCATAGGCAATTTACACATCTGTACAGTTGATATGTGTGATACCCTGAGGTTATGTTTTTCATCACAACTATGAAAGCTTTTGGAAAACTGGCATTGGCTGCTCACTACCATTCTGATTTGGATCTCCTGTCTTCATGTCTAAACCCACAGATCATTTAGGATTGCTTGGCTCTACTGCCCAGTGCCACATTAGCAATGTGAATTGTCCAGACACCCACTCCTGCCAATGCCACATTGTTCCTTTCTCCTATCTCCACTTATCTGGGAGCCAAATCTCTCCAAAATTTCAGCCTAATTTACCAAGAGAGCCTAAACTACCCAATACAGCTCTACTACAAGAGCTCTGGGTGTAACAGCAGGAGCTAAAGTAGAAACAGTCCTAAATGATGCAGCAAAATCCTGGCTACCTCCTGCAGTTTGTTCACCCAGAGGGGATTAGCCCACCTTGCAGACCTTACTTCTGAAGCAACACCACTACCTCCCGTGCTTCCTGGGTCTTCACACCGACTGCCATGTACCTTTGTTTAGAGGTTTTCCCACTGTACTGTCAGCCCTAGAATGATTTATTGGAGAGTGTATTGAATTGAGAGTATTGTTTTAGGGAGAAACACTTTGGTGTTTCTTCTCTTTCACAGTCACTGTATCAAAACAACAGTGGCTCCTGACAAGCAGCCGTGGGGTATGCTGCAGGGAGTTCTATTTTACCAATGTCATTTCAGAACTCTTCCAATTTCTAATAAAACTGCTCTTTGGCTGTTTTAATCAAGCCCATTCCCATCGCTCTGATTGAAACAAGCTACTGATGTTGTTATCCATATGACCACCTAGGAGGCATAACAAAACACATGACAACACTGACACATCAATAACATCTCAAAAATCGCATTTGCGTTTTTCAGTGCAAGCAATGGCTTTTCTTTTTTCTTGTTGTTCTCAAGATTTTAGTATCTTTGCATAAGTTCAGCATTATGACTTAAGGAGCATCCTCAACTACTGTCCTGACCAATGAGGTCTGATGACTCAAGCACTTACATTCATTCTTGTAAAATGTATATTTGATGAATCCAATTGATTATACTTTCAATTTTGTAGCCACTGGGGACAAAGCTCCAGATCTGTCATACTGGAGAATACTGGACTGAAGGTGGCAGATAACACCACAGCCCAACTGTCAAAGAGCCTGTAGCTCATCTAGTCCCCCTGTAGCTGAAAGTACACATCCCTATGGTTTTATAGAATCATAGAATCATAGAATGGTTTGGGTTGGGAGGGACCTTAAAGCTCATCCAGTTCCAACCCCCCTACCAGCAGCAGGGACACCTTCCACTAGACCAGGTTGCTCAAAGCCTCATCCAACCTGGCCGAGAACACTTCCAGGGGATTTGTTTTGAGGATTTGTTGAACGTTTCATTTTTACTTCTTGCTAGAAGACCTGCAGCAATGCAATATGCATCAAAATGAAGCTTTTGGTGCCCAATAAGCCCCAGCAAATAGAGATCTCTGTTGGGCATCAACCCACAGCAATATTAGATTCTCCAGATCTAACAATCAGCATGATCCACACTCTCAGTTGTACCACATACTGAGTCAAGCTGATGATACTAGTTTTTATCTCCATGCCAAGTTCTACGCAATCTGAAGAAGTCATCTTTTCATCCCTTATGCACTGGGATGAAAAGATTTGGTTAGCTTGGTGACTTTGGCACAGTGGAGCTGTCAGCAGACAAAGTAGGGCTTATTTTCTGAAATTGTGTAATAAGCTCCCCTGGACAGTAAAAAAATATGCCAATGGCAAGCCACCCTTTAACTTCATACATCACTTAAGGTCTGAATCAGTTTCTGCTGAAATCAGATAACATTACATTCTTCATTTCTGTCCTACTTGAACATTTTCAAGCAATGTTTAGTCTTCACTGTGCATTGGTTTTGATATGGCCACCATTTTTGTGAAGTCTTGTCTGGCGGTACTAACTCACTTATTCTCTCAATGTGCCTTTGCTTTAGAAGTCCTTCATTTTCATCTAATAAATCACTCCCACAGGATGAATTGTCAATGTCTCTACACCATGTATTAAGTTACATGATTAAAAGATACAGAGTAGTTATAGAATATACATGTGTTGATACCACGTAAGTGTGAATAAACGTGTATCTATATACATATAGATTTATAAATGATAATGAAAAGCATAATATTATCTATTTCAGTTTAAATCTTTAAACACCCAACCTTTCACAAGGAGGTGATAACACACAAGAAACTGTAGAGCGACACAGTGAAATGTATTTACTGTGCGTATACAGACACATAATTAGGTTTTTGCACTTTAGACATCTCACTGGAGACCTGTAAATATATACAAGTAAAATTAGGTTGCTAAAATGTAGTCTGCAAGTTTTCCATTTGGTGGAAAAATTTATTCCTTAGAGGAAGGCTTGATATAATTGATATCAACAGCCTGAAGTTGGGTGTCAGATTAAGACTCTTGGGAGATGTCTAGTGGTGACACAGTAAGAAAGGTGATCAAAGTTAAACAGTATACAATTTATGACATAACTCTGCAGTTACTCACCACACAGTCTCACATCCAGTCTCACCTCCACATGTATGCAGTTCTTTTTTATTTTGCTGTATTCTCAGCTTTGTAGACAAATGGATAAATAATATCTCTAACATACTTATATGCAATATATGTTGCAGCTAGACAACATAACTAACTCAAAATCCCCATCTTTCAGCTCCACAGTCATTAACACGATGAAGACTTAGAAATTTGCACCTTTTATTGATATTATAAACTTTGAAATTCACACCTAGCTTGTGTAGTTTGAGCTTGTTTGTATAAAAAACAGCACTTGCATCCTGAACATCTTGGTCTTTGAAGGGGCTAAACAGCTTGAGAACAGTACTGTGGTTCAGTGCCTCAAAACTAGGATGTATTTTGCAGTCAAGGTTTTTGTTTTCCTGTCCTGCAATCAATGATGATTCAGTTTTCTCTGTCAAGGGTGCCCAGAGGGGGAAATCTACATTTATTAATTCTCTCATGTCTTCAAGAAGATGTCTTTGTGCCACATTCAGTTCTTTGTTGTGCCAAATGCCTAAACTGAAGACTGTATATACACACTGTAGATGCATACATGCATCTGCATTGGCATTTTACTGCCAAACATGGCAGTAAAAGTAGAGATAGACAGACAGACAAATAGATAGATAAATGGATAGATACCAACATACATACATACATAGAATGAACCATTTTTAACTTGCTCTGAGCAAAAAACTGCAGCTTAAGCTGGTTCTTTTTATAAAGAACCTTAAGTAGTTAAACCAGCCCAGTGGCAGGTAACACTCAAACTGGATCACATTACAGCAAAGAGCCATAACAGGAATTATGAACCGCATTGCTGCGGTTCATTGGATGATTTTTGGCAGGTCAGACTCTGTACTTCCGCTTGCCTTTGAAATGCTATCAGCTCCACAGCTGTACTGGTGTATGGTTAACAAAATATACTTTGACAATATTTTAAACAAAATATGTAATTTATCCAGAGAGAGGTTTTTTTCTACATCAGTATTAAGTGCAAGCTGCTTTTCTTTTATTTATTTTATTTTTTATTTAACTTACAGTATTTCTAAGATGTCCCTGCTATTTATTAAACTTTACATTACACAAGACTCAGGATATTTAACCTCTACAATTGAGGTTCCCAGATTTACATAGATGGCCTTCAATAGCTATGGAGCTCTTTAGTCACAACTGTAGCCAGTTTCCTGACTATGCACATGGCTCTTCATGACCCTTCAGATAAGTGTCAGTCAAAAGGATCTTACTAAAAATTAATAAGAATGCAAAACCTGCTACAGCACATCAGTGCTTTTCATATTTTCAAAACATTGTAAACAAAGAAAATACTCCAGCCTTATCTTGACAGAACAATTCTGCCCTACCTGATCCTGGAAAGATTTCAATTTAAACTATGTTTTCTTAGAATACATATTCTATTATAAAGAAAGCCTTGCACCAGATTTTCCAGTGTGCTCTGCATGTATCAATACTGTCATGTTGGGACATTGCCCACCAAAGTCCCACCCTCCCTTACTGCCACTTATTGACACATAGCATTGGAAATAGGAGAGACCAGGACACAGAAGTCACCCTCCTGCATGCTGCATGGATGCTTATGGCATATTCCAAAATGACCCCAACGCCTCAAAGGGAGAAAACAGCACAACACTTGGGCATTCATGGCATCTTCTGTGCCATGGGGAGCAGTACTAAGCAGCCAAAGCAAACTACAAATCTCATTTTTCATACAGCTTGTGCTCACAGTTGTAGTTAGTACAAAGAGAGAGAGAACTCTGTAGTCATTCCCTCGGGTGTTGGTACCTGGTGCCTGTGTCACTGCCACTCTTCACTGCTCCGTCATCCGTGAAATTAAAGGTGCCGGTCCAATTTGCCAATTCCTCTCCATTCTGCCAGCTAAACTGCAGCCCTCTAGCAAGAAAATGAGGCAGTTGATATTTGATATCATTCAGTCAGTTAAGTCTATCAGCATGAGTTCTCATGTCCTTTTTCTTAACACAGAAATGTGACTATGACACGTTCATCAAAAACAATAAAAAGATTCCAAGAACCACAAGACATCATCTTACTAGTGGAAACAATTAATTTTCACTTCCCATAGATTCTTCAAGTCCTTGGCTGAAAACAACACCAGATTCCCCAACCGAATTGGAAGGCCAGTAATCATCTGTGCTCATAAACAACATACATATGTGTGGAGCGAGGTGGAAATTTCATTCCCAGAGATGCAAATGCAAAAAGCTGCAGACTTGTGTGGAAAAGTGCAGGGCCAAAGAAGTAAACCCTCCAAACTTCAATTTTACATCTACAGTAGTTTTTCAATATAGAATCGTAGAATCATAGAATTGGTTTGGTTGGAAAAGACCTTTAAGACCATGGAGTCCAACCATAAACTTAACACTGCCAAGTCCACCACTAAACCATGTCCCTAAGCACCACATCTCCACATCTTTTAAATCCCTCCAGGGACTGGGACCCTACCACTGCCCTGGGCAGTCTGTTCTAATGCTTGACAACCCTTTTGGTGAAGAATTTTCCTAATATCCAACCTAAACCTCCCCTGGTGCAACTTGAGGCCATTTCCTCTCGTCCTGTCACTTGTTACTTGGGGAAAGTGAACCAACACCCACCTCGCTACAACCTCCTTTCAGGTAGTTGTAGAGAACCAAAAGTTTTCCCCTCAGCCTTCTTGTCTCCAGACTAAACAACCACACTTCCCTCAGCCGCTTCTCATAAGACTTGTGGGCACTGGGTCCTTCCTCTGATTTGTTGGCCATGCTAACCAAGGATTTGTCATTTGATAACTTTTCTACTACGTTGCTTCTTTTCCTTGTTTAGGAAGATGGTATTTTTTTAAGCCGATGCATATCACAATCATCATAACTCTCTATTTTCCAGATTTTCACAAATACGTTACAAGACCCACGATGCCTGCAGTCTTCTGGAAACTACACTTATAGCTGGGTAGAAATCTCACATATATTTTTAAAAGCTGGGTCTAAAGAAATATTTGACAAGTCAAATCCTTCCTTTAGCTCAGAAGTCAATGAAAAAAAGAACCTTGCAGACTGTTATTTTTAATCTTCTCCATTTTAACCTAATTTCATCATTTCAGAAGTCTGGCAGCTGAGTTTTGAACATTTGGTGCTGCCAATAGTGAAAGTTAACTTCCTGCCTGGGCTATATGGGGACAGCCAGGAAGAAACCTGCCAGCTTGCTTTGCCCAAAAGAAAGGGCATCCAGGACCCCGCTAGTTTTCTTGGTCAACAGGTTTATTACAAGGAGCAGAGAATCTCTCAGACGACATCCATCTTCTAGTAAAATTGGCAGCAGTTATAAGTATAGGAGATTAAGAAGGAACAACATGGAGGGCCAAAATAAGGCCTCTTTGCTTCCTGTAGCAGAGAAGGGGAGTAGCTCTAAACAGCTCCAAAAACATATAGTAGGAGTTTATTTGTTCTATATTGTGGCAATGTGTTCACATAACTTCTTGTTGTCATAGTAATTTTAAGACAAACTTGTCTAACTTCAACTATCTGCAGTGCAGGCATTTCCACGTGAACTAATTGTCTTCATTCTTAAAAATCAATAGATATTGGCTCAGTACAGTTAGTTTAGGAAAATATTCACCCAACCAAAGGCTGGCCTTCACCCTAGGGTGAACTAATCCGTCCTCCAAACTCTTCCTCCATCAGCAGTACAGGAAGCCCAGGGTTGTTTGAAGTGTGGGCACACATGGCAGAAGGATCCCACAACCAAAATGTAGTGCAGGTCACCACAAATGTTTTTTTTTGTGACCTAAACCCAAGATATTTTGAAAGAACTTAAGAAGTTTATTCTTCTATGTTTTGTGTCTTTTAATCTTTTTTTTTTG
>NW_010306796.1:0-741 GCF_000700745.2 Antrostomus carolinensis | reverse complement strand
TCAAAAATCTTTAATTTTGGCTTTTAGAGTCTCAAAAATCTTTAATTTTGGGGTTTATAGTCTCAAAAATATTTAATTTGGGGGTTTATAGACTCAAAAATCTTTCATTTTGGCTTTTATAGCCTTAGAAATATTTAATGTTGTCATTTATACTCTGATAAAAGTGAAATTTTGGCTTTTATACCCTCAGAAATGTTCAATTTCACCTTTTATATCCTTAAAAATAATTCCTTTCATCTTTTTTACCCTCAGAAACGTTGAATTTTGGCTTTTTTAACCTCAGAAACGTTGAATTTTGGCTTTTTTAACCTCAGAAATGTTGAATTTTGGCTTTTTTATCCTCAGAAACGCTCAATTTTGGCTTTTACATCCTTAAAAACATTAAATTCCTCTTTCCATGGCCTTAAAAACGTGGATTTTTGGCTTTTATCCCATTAGAAAGGTGACATTTTCCTTTTATAGCCCCAAACCCTTCAATTTCAGCTTTTCTACCCTTTAAAAATGTTCATTTTCTGCTTTCCTGCTCCTAAAAATGCCTATTTTTAATTTTCTACCCTGGGAAATGTTGTGTTTTGCCCTTTGTACCCTTAAAAACATTAAATTTGGTGTTTATCCTCTCAGAAATGTTCCGTTTTCTCTTTTCTCTTCTCAAAAATGTGCCATTTCAGCTTTTCTCCACGTAGAAATTTATTAAATTCTATTTTTACCCTTTTTCCCCCAATTTTATCCCTTTTCCCCCAA
>NW_010306795.1:14234-26184 GCF_000700745.2 Antrostomus carolinensis | reverse complement strand
TGGAATTAGGTGATATTTAAGGTCCTTTCCCACCTAAACTAGTCTGTGATTCTATGACTGATTATAATCCTTGTGGTCAGCCTAATAATTAAATTTCAGTTTGTCTTGCACTTTGCTTCCAATGTAATAAATGTGCCAACCTCTAAGAACATTTTTCAGCATCTGTAGAACATGCAAAACTGTGTTTTCATAGGGGATCTAGTGACATTACCAGTAAGGTCTGTGGGAGGTTGCCACGGTCTCCAGTGAGAGCAGAACTGAGCCTGCTGGTTGTTTCTGACTCATAATTTGGAGTCTTCATCTTGGAATAACATGTCCATTTTAACTTCAAGGTAGAGAGCATACCTGTTGCATTCACTGCAGATAAATGAGTGTTTAAAGCTCACTGCATCTGTAAATATTTGCAGCGGTGGAGTGAACTAGATCATCCATCTCTGGTTTATTTGTCAACTGGATTTTATGAGCTTTAAAAAACAAATTCTGGTTATGTTACTTAGAATTATTCCAGTCCCATTATTTTATGGGGCTAAAATGCAGTTGTTTGTTTTACATTCATTTAAAAAGTAATTACTTTAAATACAAACCCTACATTAATTGAAGAAGATAGTGGCTTGTTTTGTGTACTTAGATTGAGAAGAGGGAACCTGGGAGTTTAGAGCAGAGTCTTGAAGTTATCCCTTGTGAAGCTGCCCCATCTGATGGAGTTTTTTGAGGTTCTCCTTGGGCGGCCTGTGATGAAAGGATCTAGTTTCATGATGAGGATGATGGAGAAATTGGAGAGGAATTTAGCTCGTTGTCCTAGTGTGGAATTGCCTGTGGGATTCTGATGGGAGACCAGAAGGTACTTGACTGGATTTTGAATAAAAATGCTTTATGTTCTGGGTGCTGTGGTAATGGGACTATGGTGTTTCAGATTTTCAGGAAGATAAATCTTGGAAGAATCTGTAGAGTTCCCTGGATAGTCTGCTTTTCTTCCTGGACACTATTTCTTACCTATCTTTCCAAAATATGTCAAATAAGTGAATTTATATTGTGGTGTGAGAAACTCCATCTTGAAAAACACTCTTTAAGAGAACATTAGTAATGATATAACATAAAAAGTATAATATGCTTATCTGACTCAAGTTTGGTTTTGTGCCACATTGTATGATTGTTTGATTTCAAAGGAATCATTTCTTATCCACGGTGTTTATAAAATAAATGTAATAGTTGGTTTTGTATGTATTCTGCATAAAGCAAACCTTGGTTAAAGTTTTACCTCCTTGTTGATTTTTATATTTTTTTAGGTGAAGCTTTTTCTTGCTCCGAGAGGAGGGCTCATTTGCTAAAAATTTAGCTTTTATTAATTTAAAATTTAAATGGCTTTTTTTTTCTCTTTCTCTCCCACCAATCCTTTTACTTCATAAAGATGAGAATTATTTAGCTTTACCGAGAAAGTAACCTTAGGTAGCAATTCTTAAGAGCCAGTTTGGCAAAGGCACACACAGATACTTCAGGAACATGAAGAATCCTGGTGAGTTCATGTTACTATTCCTGTGCAGACAAGTCTCCACATGCTGCCTTCTTCTTGAGCTGGGGCCCTCACGCTGATGAGGAATGATGTTGTATGAGCTAATGGGTAGGGAAGTAATCTGTTAGAGTGGTGTTCTCTTTTGAACTGGCATAACTAATGAAGAGGGTGATGAATCATGCATGTTGACATTTCAGCTATTACCAGTATTTGTTATTTATTTGTCCTTTATGAAAAGAACATCTTGGTGACTGAAGGACCATCTTCCAGAGCAGACTGATAGCTCTGTGGTGTGATGCTGGAGTTGCTGCTAATTTTTCTGTTTGGCTGGGGAGTGATTTGTTGTTGGAGATCTTTCATACTCATAATTTCAACGTCTTGGAGCAACTTGTTGCTCATTAAGTTGTTTGGTTGTACTTAATGAGAAAGAATAAAGTGGTGGATGTCCCAAAGTGAAGATCCTGGTATGGATGAATTATTCTTTCTTGCACCACAAGCAGTTCCATTCATGTTGCTCCTTTTTGCATAAGTTACTGAAAGTCATCTGATTAGTGTTCCTGACCTTATTATGCTGATCAAAGCAGAGAAAGCTCAAAGCTGGGTTTGTTCCTGTGCTCAGCTGTGAGCGTATGCAAATAGCAAATGTCTCTCTTCCACGATCCAAGCCTTCCCAAAGCTTGGAAGGATGGAGGCAAGCTTCCTTGCTTCCTCTTTCCTCAAGTTTTTGTATCTGGAAGTTTGTGATCATTTCTTTTAGAGTAGGTTGCATGTAAGACTTTCTTCACTGTGAGGGTGGTCAGACACTGGAACAGGTTGCCCAAGGAAGTTGTGGCTGCTCCTCCCTGGAAGTGTTGAAGGCCAGGCTGGATGAGGCTTTGAGCAACCTGGTCTAGTGGAAGATGTCCCTGCTGCTGGCAGGGGGGTTGGGACTGGATGAGCTTTAAGGTCCCTTCCAATCCAAACCATTCTATGATTCTGTGAAGACAGCAGAGATGTCCTCGTCGTGATGAGTTGTCTTTCCATCCCGTTTTCCATTTCTTCAGGTTTTTTGCCATTGAAAGAGGTGACTTGGGATCAATGACACTTTGCAGATTTCCATTGGTTAATACTTAAAATCTGAACCTTGCATAATCCCTGATGAAATTCACCTGAATAGGTGAACTGCATTTTCTACCCTAATCCGTAGGGCATATTTTTAAGATTAAAAATTGGAATAGCTTGACAGAGCAGTTGAAGCCAAATTCCCAGATTATGGTGAGTAGGGTAAATGTGTGGTTTTTCTCGGTCCCTCACTTTAATGGTGTCTATTCTATTGTCTTAATTTTTACTTACTTCAGCTTTAATTGCTAATTATGACTGAATTGTAGTGATCTCAAATTTGAGATTTGTAATGATCTCATTAATGAAAAAAGTATTTTGGATAGGAGAATTCTTATTTACAATGCAAGTGACACTGGGAATTTGTTATTAATTAGTGAGGGTAAGAAAAGAGATGGCTAATTTCTATTTTATGATAGGGAATCTACCTATTTACTTACTTTTAGATATTTTGAGTGTTTATTTCATTTTTCCCTTCATCCCTGTATTATTTCCAGGGCATGTAGAATAATATTTTGGCAGATTGTTGCTATTTTTTTATATTCAGATTATTTAGGTAAAATGCTTTTATAAAGCAGTCGGTAGGAAACATCACTGCTGCAATTTAGACTTTTTTTGGTTGCCTTAACACGTGAGGTTTGTGTCTGTGTGTGAATGATTCCCCCCTTTTTTTCTGTGTTCTTTTCACGTCTTAAAAATTAGTGGGTTTCTTTTTTAGTTTGGTTGAGAAACTTGATGAATGCATTTGAAAAAGAGAAATGATCAGTTCATATGAAAAGTATCAGAATTAAAGACAATGTAAAATAGCTCTTCAGAATAGGAATAGGAATATTTATAGTGTTTGTGGTTCCAGGAAGCAGTTGTGCATTGATTCCAATTGCTGAAAAGTATTAACTGATAGTGTTGAAAGTGTGTTAATATCCTTAACCTAGTAACGATTATGGTCTCTTCTATTCACTGCCTGTCACCTTGATGGTAATTTGAAATTCCTTGCAGGTGACTTTTCCATTCTTGAATTGCAGAGTATTAAGCTGACTGAGCTAGACCCTGTGGTCAGTGTTTTTAACAGTTGGCTTAAATGTTGGTAAGCTGTACTTACGGGTTCTTGTGTCATGCTTTGCATTTTTAGTGGGCTGCTTCTGTCTGAGTTTGTGAAATAATAATGTTTCCAATGAAGTCAAGAAAAAATATGATTCTATGAAAGAACTGGAAGGAGACTGTAAGGAGAAACGAATGGGAATTGAGTAGCTTCCTGGTCATGTATCTAGAGGTATAAAAGGTAGAGGATTTAAATTTTTTCTGCAGTTGTTAAGTGGAAACTGGTTTATTGGCTTTATTGTTTTAGGGAAACAAACAAACAAAAAGGCTTATCTCTTATTCTTCTTTGAAGAAGTTTTACCTGTGTGTACCATCACCCAGCTGTTGATTCCTGCTATATTCATCCCTCTGCTGAAAGCTGCCAGACTCTCAGCTGTGCTGAACCAGATGTCTGGGTGCAAGGTAAAAAGAACAATCTCATTTTACTGCCTTCCTCCTGGTGTTCCTGCCCTGAAATTATTTACTGGTGGTACTGATCAGGTGCAGTTAACAGTCCTGTTTTGTCCTACCAGTCTGGCACAGCAGATTCTGGTGATGCTTTTCTTCATCAATAAAAATGAGCTTCGGCCATCTTCTTTTCTTGAGTTGTGATCCCTTAAAGTTACTATTTTTAATTAAGATACTTTATTAGAAAGTAAACGAACAATACGCAACCAGAGTGCAGTGAACAATGAAGTGTGCATCTTTCCTGTTGTTGCTCCTTTTATTTACCTCTTTAATAACAGATGATTTTTCCTTCTGCCTTATCTCCCGTTCTGTCCTGTGGGATTATTCTGTGTCAAGAAGCTATTTTTGATAGTAGGATACTCTCAGTGTTCCAGATAACAATTTGAAGAGGCCTAGTAACCAGAAGATAAAGGTACACAGTGCTTTTGTAGAAATGAAGTACATGCTTTTAATGCTGAAAGATCTCAATGGAAAAGCCTACATGTTCTGTAGTTCACCAGGAATTAGGGAGTCACTGTGGGGGTGACTCGAGGGTGCTTGTAACTTGGAAGAAGTTGGTCAAAATATTAATGTCCTTTCAGGCCTAAGCCCCCTGTGTCCGCTCATCTTTTTCTAGGCTCCCTTAATAGTATGTAGATTTTTCATTTCATGTCTTGGCTCTCTTCTCAGTGGTTAGTGTTGGCTGTGAACATAAGGGGTCGGTGGCTGAGTAGATAATTGGAGTAGGCTGAGGCCGGCTGTTGATTCCAAGAGCTGCAGAAGAAAGTCTTCAGCAATGGGGAGATTAGTGGACAAACAAATAAACAACTTTCTATCCTTCAGAGATTTTTATGGAATAGAATATAGAAGGGTTCCAAGAGAAGGTAAAAACCAAGTAAAATATTGTGATGATAGATTTTATAAATCTATGATGCTTGGAGGGAAGAGCCAGAAGGAAGTGTGCCAGGAAGGCCAATGGCATCCTGGGGTGCATTAGAAGGGGTGTGGTTAGTAGGTCAAGAGAGGTTCTCCTCCCCCTCTACTCTGCCCTGGTGAGGCCACATCTGGAATATTGTGTCCAGTTCTGGGCCCCACAGTTCAGTTAGGACAGGGAACTGCTGGAGAGAGTCCAGCACAGAGCCACCAAGATGATGAAGGGAGTGGAGCATCTCCCTGCTGAGGAAAGGCTGAGGGAGCTGGGGCTCTTTAGCTTGGAGAAGAGGAGACTGAGGGGAGACCTCATTAATGTTTATAAATATGTTAAGGGCGAGTGTCAGGAGGATGGAGCCAGGCTCTTCTCAGTGATGCCCAACGATAGGACAAGGGGCAATGGGTGTGAGCTGGAACACAGGAGGTTCCGCTTAAACCTGAGAAGAAACTTCTTTCCAGTGAGGGTGCCAGAGCCCTGGGACAGGCTGCCCAGGGAGGGTGTGGAGTCTCCTTCTCTGGAGACATTCAAAACCCACCTGGACACCTTCCTGTGTGATCTCATTGAGGTTCCTGCTCTGGCAGGGGTGTTGGACTGGATGATCTTCCGAGGTCCCTTCCAATCCCCATCATTCTGTGATTCTGTGTCTGTCAGACTCATGGGAGTTCTAAAGCAGAGCCTGTGGAGGATTCCAAATGTAAGGGATATAGTGATTTGAATGATCAAAATCATGTTTGTGCTTGTGGATTTTCCTGGCTTGCCCCAAGCTCACAGGCCACGTTGTTCTTCACGTGACTTTATTTTTAAGGGTATTTGCAAAGTGATGTGTGCTCAGGGAGTTATTTTGTGTGTAAAACTGTGTGTTGTTTAATCTGTTACTTTCTGTAGTTGCTTAGGTTGGGATCTGATGGTTATTGTCTGTTCCAGCAGCTTTTCCATTTCTAAATAATCTCAGTTCAATAGCTTATTTATATTTTATGAAGGGAGAAATCTCCCATTTCCTATTTTAATAGGGATTTTTTTTTCTTCATATTCAAATACTTTTTCCTATTTAATTTTCAATGTAAGATTTGATTAGAGGACCCCAGCTCAGTTTTCTGCTGTTTCACGCAGTTGTTCATATGAGATATTCAGCTTCACAGTTAGAACATTAGTGTTTGCTTGAAATCTCAGTGAGCAGATTTCCCTTGGCACCAGCCTTTGGTTCACACTCGGGCATGTGTCAAGGCATCCCTCGCTTTTTTTGTCTTCAGGAGTGGGGATTTAGTGTAACAGTGTCCTGCAAAACCAGGACAAACAGGCACCATTAAAGAAAGGAATGTGATTCTTCGAAGGCTGAAGCTGTAATGGAGCTACATATGCCCACCTGCTGTCTCTTCAGTCTGGTAATATTATTTATGGCTTGATTTAAAAAAAAATATAAAATTAAATAAAAGAAAGAAACTGTGCTGCTGACAGCAGGCAGTGCTCCTACACCTCCTCAGCAGAGGTGGAATTTACCATCTGGCACTATGTGGGTAGTAGTTATCCCAAAAAGTAATAACAGTGGGAGTTCTTGCCAGTTACAAGTTGTGATCACAAGCCAAATGGTGTCATTCTAAATTAGTGTACGTTTCCAAAGAGAAAAGAGATGCAAGTATTTATTTTTGCGAACTTGAGAAGTATTTTCAGTCACGGAGGGTCTATGCTGAGGTTTCAGTTGATAGAGTTTCAAAGAAGGTGTGAGGGGAGTAAGTCAGGGAAATATGGGCTGTGATGACTGCTAGACCATCTCCTAGGCACTAAAAAAAGTTGCCTTTTTTTTGTGGTATTATGTAAGCTTCAACTTGGTTAGTACGTGCAAGGTTGAAACTGAAGAATTATTTTAGAAGAGTGATTTTAATGGAGTGGTATATCAGTTTGGTTCCGACTTTGCCAAATGGGAAGTGAAAGATCGCAGTTCTTCATCCGTTGGCACTCCTAACTAGTCTTGAACAAACTGCTGCTACCTGCTGTAAGATGATGGGAAAAAAACTGTGTAAGTAGGTGAAAAATCCCCTATATTGCTTTTAGTAGCACTTGGATATGGTGGCCTGGGATATTTTTGTCTGAAAAGTTGGATGTAGCATAATCAGAACTGCTGTAAAGTGGATATAAAACTGGTTAGCGAGTTGCTTAGTAACCTGGATGATAGAATTGAGAGTGTGTTAGTTAGACCTGGGGATGACATCAGCTTTCAAGGAGTTGCAGGGATAGGAAGAAAGGATGAGATTCCAAAGGATCTTGAAAAATAGGAAACTTGAAATATGAACAAATTAATTTCTCAAAGTTTATTCTAAATAAAAAGAATAGTCAATAGTATAAATACAGGAAAGCAGACACAGAGGAGTTTGGAACATGCAAAACTCTGTAAAATGTCCAAAATGAAAATAAAACAACTCGGTGTCATCTGCAGCCATAACATGTTTGTGCACACAGAGCAAGGGAAATTCAGAGGGAATGAAGGATTTGGGACTTTTTTCAGATCTGGCTTCTTACAGCAGACTTGCTCAGACACTGAAAGTACTATGTATCAGTGTGGACAAAATTAATGCAGGGACACAGATAGGTTTTCAAAGAGGGCTTTTGTTCTTAAGTTATTTGGGTAGATGATTTAGCTGCTCTTATGTCAGCATACATTGCTCTCTGCTACGAGACTTTGCCAATATTTTTTTTTTCCTCCCCTGGCATAGCTGTAACTACAGGGTTCATCATATAGTAGATCAGCTTTGCATTGGACTCCTATTTCTTTGTGAATTTTTAATTTATTTATTTATTTACTGCTTCTGCATCTTGTAAGTGTCTATAAGACTACCTAATAAATCTAGTCAATAAAGACTTTGTCTAGGTCTACTGAATGCATTCATAGTCCTTGCACTGAGTTAGTTTTCCATGTTGTGTTGCTGTAGTTTTGATCTTTGGAAATGGAGATCAGGGTTGAAGTTGGTGGAAACATGCACAAATTTTAAAGTGAGTTAATGAGTGTTATTTAGTAAGCACCTGAATATGCTTGTTTAATCTGTTTACCCACCTGTTTCTGTTCAGAAATACAGTGTAAGTCAGATATGAAGGCACCTTATTTGAAATAGTTGCCTCAGCAAGATATTTCTTGAGACATGTCAGCATTGACAGGCTGAAAGAGTTGGGGCTGTTCAGCCTGGAGAAGAGAAGGCTTCAGGGAGACCTTCTAGTGGCCTCCCAGTACCTGAAGGGGCTCCAGGAAGGCTGGGGAGGGACTTTGGCCAAGGGCAGGGAGTGACAGAACAAGGGGTGATGGCTTGAAAGTGGCAGAGGGGAGATGGAGCTGAGATGTGAGGAAGAAATTCTTTGGTGTGAGGGTGGTGAGACAGTGTCCCAGGTTGGCCAGAGAAGCCGTGGCTGGTCCTCCCTGGAAGTGTTGAAGGCCAGGTTGGATGAGGCTTTGAGCAACCTGGTCTAGTGGAAGGTGTCCCTGCTGATGGCAGGGGGGTTGGAACTGGGTGAGCTTTAAGGTCCCTTCCAACCCAAACCAGTCTGGGATTCTATGATTCATGTAAAGCAAATCCATTATATGATTTTTCTGTACCTGATGTGACTGCACACTGTGTGTTCTCTTTTGTGTCTTGGTTACAATTAAAATTTTCTGTTAAAGAAAGCTGTCATGATTAACTTCAAACTCTTGCATTTGTCCTAATAGACAAACAGTTTTGCAGTCAGGAAAGCAGATGAGGTGCTACTGTGGGCTGAGTTTATTGCTTTGCACATGGAATGCTTTTTGTGTAGTCAAGGTTTTTCGCTTTACTGTAAACTCTAAAAATTATAGATGCAAGTTAACGTTCTTCATAAACGAAAGCGAATGCAAAAATATCTCCAAGTTTGGATAAAACCATCTTTAAAGAAAGATTAGATCATATGACAGAAGATTATGTAGCTCTTCGTCATTATCAGGAAACTGAGTCCAAACTGTAAAAAATCTTCCAAGTGATGAGTCTGTTTTTACAGTAACCGTGATTTACATCAGTATGGTTTGGGTTGGTTTTCTTCACTTAAAGAATAATACTGTATGCAGAGTAAAACTGGTTGCATGAATGGTGATGCATTTAGGGATGGATGTACTGGAGCTGGCTCTGGCATATGTGTGGGATTTACCCTTCTCACATGTCCCATGCCACCACCTGTGCTCTTGCATCTGATGGATGTGAGCGCTTACTGAAATCTGCAGGTTTGGAATTTGGGCAGTTTCAATCTCTACTTGTCAAACGTCTGTGCTATAAATCCACAGTTTTATAGCAGGTGGCAGTTTGTTCATGGTCTAGAGACACTCGTGCTGAACTTCTACATGAAGCTAGTCCTGACTGCTTACATGCAAGAAGTCGTCTTTCTGTCTTGTATTAAGAGCTTATCCATATGCTGCGAGCTCTGAGCGCAGGAACTCTGCTGGCAGCACTCCCTCTATTCCATATTCTGATTTCAAACTCTTTTGTGGATCATCAGGGAGAGAAAAAAAAAAAAAAGGCAGCATAAAGCATGACAAGTTGTTGGCTGACTCATTTATAGATAAGTTTTGCAAGAAAATTTGAATAAATGTTAATGTTGTATGTAAGAAATGATGAGGCGCGGCTGGTTCTGGTGTCAACTGCGGGATGTGATCAAAAATAAGATTGAGCAGAGCACGGGGGTCAGTTTGGTGGAGAACAGGTTTAGGAGCAGAAATAAGGGCTGTTAGTTGGAGCAGGTCAGAGTGCCATGAGAAACTATATATTTCCTTTTGACAATAGATGTACTTTGTCATTTATCATTTATTGTCATTAAAAAGAACATCTGATTTTTGCAATTAGTTTAGATCAAGTAATATTTTTGATGTGCTGTCCTGTTCTAGAAGTTTGTAGGAGCAATACATAAAATAATGTATTTTTAATACCTTTAATAGAGATTTAATAGAGATTTAATAGAGATTTAATAGAGATTTAATAGAGATTTAATAGAGATTCTCATGTTTTTCTCTCCAGATATATTCCCAGAGGAAACAATCAGTTTGGTTTCACACAGGTTGTAGGGAGTGACTGTAGAGTTGTCTATAAGAAACAAAACCCAAATCTCCTTTAAACAATGTCTACAGCACAGTATTTATTTCCTGTCAAGGCTGGTTTTGTTTGTAGGATTTCCCAAACCTGGGCTAAACTTTCAAATGGTTTTGGTTGTCTGAATGTTTTTGTTATGTTGTGACACCAGCACAAAATGGAAAACTGAGCTGAAATTTGCTCATTTGTGTCTATTTTCTTCCTCCTAATGTAACTGGTTTGCAACAGTTTGGGTGCTTTGACACATAAAAATGCTTATAAATGCTAAAGTGATAATTTAACAATATTAAGCATTGATAAAAGTAATGCAAAATAATATCCTGTATTTCATAAACAGCCACAGAGAGAATAAATTCTGGAGCCTTTTCTAACTCTACGCAAGGGCACACAGAGCCTGGCTCCAGCTCTTCAGTGCGTGGAAGAATGTGGGTAGACCAAGCTCAGAAGAGTATATATATTACTGTGGGCTTGTTTTTTAAAATGTTAGATGTAAAATAATCTTGGACACATCTTTGTTGTCTTTGGAGAGCAATAGCTTTTAGTTTGATGTAGTGGGTGCTTGTATACATTAAGGCAAATAACATCGTTTTCAAGTTTTCTGGAGTGCCTGTGTAGAAAGCAAAGTTCAATCTCAGTCTGGAATTGTTTTGGATAATTGAAAGGAATGATGTAGTTGTTATGTAGGAGGACTTTTTTATTTTTTAATTTTTAAGATGCTCTGTAACACATCATTAAGATATAACTAAAAAGAGCCCAGTAGCAAGCGCTGTGTATCAGTGCTCTCTGAGTTTGTGTTCCTTCATGTTTGTTCCTGGTGTCAGAGTTGTTGCATCTGAAATCCTTGTGCTAATGGGAGTTGATCTGATTTTTTTTCCCTTTTTTTTTTTTTTTTTTTTTTTAAAATAAAATATAAATAGGAAATGATTATTGGAACTATAAATACTTTGTAAAATTTTTTATGATCTTCTTCCAAATAAGAAACCACTTGAAATATTAATAACTTTGTTTACATGTTTGATGTGCCTGGTTTGATTGAAAGATTCAATATTTATAGTTGGTTGCTTTTCAGATAAAGGAAAGAAGTCTCCAGGTTTCATATGGTGTTATTTGTATACCTCTGTGAATTCAGTATTTTCCTTTAGGAAATTGCTTTTATCTGTCTGCAGCTTGCTAGCAGGGTTTTACTAAATGATGTTTAGAAATACTGTAGGCAAAAATGTGTAATACTCTGGAAATATTGTAAGAAAGCTAGAGAGAGAACTTGGTATTTTTTCAAATGTGTTTTGTTTGTTTTTCTACTGGGCTTGTGTTTACCTCTGGTATAGATACCAGATGGCGAGCTTTTGCATATTACTTATTATAGGAACATCAGGTTGGTTTTCCTTCCTTTATTTGTGCTCTTCCTCTTCCTCCTCCCTCCCCTTTCTCATCCTGCTGTTGTTTAATCTTTGCAGCAATTGTTGAATTTGAGTAGCGGGGCCAGAAGTTGATCTCTCGTCCCTCGAGCGCAGCGGGAGCTGTGGGCTGGCTGTCAGCAAAGGCTTGGGTAGGATCTGGTTCACAAACACCCATCGATTTCTTTTCTCTTCACGTGTGGTGAAATCTTCTGAACTGAAACTTTTAGTATGAAATGCAGTCCACTGCCTTTTCACGCTTAAGTGATTTTTATGATGCTTCTCATTAGTAATGGGAAGGATTTAAGTAAATGATCACACACGCAAGCATTCCTTCCCATTTCTCTTTTCCATCAGTGTGGAAAGCTTGCTGTAAGCTTTTAAATCATTGAAAAATGAGCAAAAGCAACCATGAAAG